>NW_020174427.1:301146-333409 GCF_003031525.2 Neophocaena asiaeorientalis asiaeorientalis
AGTGATGTACCCCTTCTTTCTTCTGAAATGAGCCAAGATTGGAAATCAGAAAGTCTCCTGTCCACATACCAGAAGTCTCAGAGGGGCTACTGTTTTCCATTGCATATGTGCCATCTGCTGGCCCAGGCATGGCCCTGAGAAGACACCCAGATTTCACACCATTAAGGCAAAGGGATGTCTTTTTATAAATATTTTTTAAAGTAATTTAAAGTTATATTGAAGTTTGGGAAGAAGAGGCAGATATTTCTCTTCTCTCCCCTCACTTCTCAGATGTGTTCATGATCACAGCCCATGATGTTCACTCGGGCTGGTCTCCATTTTTTTTCAGTTTCATAGCTGATTAAATCCGACATTGTTTTAGTTGAATCATCCTATTAGAAAGCAGAGATTGAAAAATGGTTTTCCTTTCTATCTTTGTAATGAATGTGCTGTGGCTCCTTTGGGAAACTTCTATTGGGTGATATTCTATGTGGGAGAAGGAAATGTGGTATTAACTGCTGTGGAAAATAATAATGATAATAATAAAATATATGCTACCATGTTGTACCCTCAATCAAATACCTTGGGAGGAGAGAATTTGTTTAAATCAGATGGTTAAAAATGAGTTTCTTACTAAATCAATACTGCATTTCTACATAAAGGAAATATTTCTAAAAAGAAGTGCTTTTTGTTTGTGTCAGACTTGCCGTTCTGAAGCATGTGTGTGTATTTTGTGTGTGTGTATGTGTTTTAACAAATGTGTACAAGGTTTTACTTGCTTAAAATTTGAGCATCACACGTTCAATTTGTACTACATGTCAGGTGCTTGGATGTTTTTGGTTTGATTTCTGATCTTCGTTCCTAACAGTGCAGGTAGGATTAACCTCCTTTTACAGATGAGGAAACAGAATCAGGAAGATGGCTGCTAACTGCCCAGAGTCACAGACTTAGTGCTTGTGCTGAGATTTGAATCCAAGACGGTCCCAAGAGAGCCAATGGCCGCGGATCTTTCTATGAGGTATCCTGCTGGTGCATCTCTTTGGACATTGAAATGTGAAATGATGTGCTTGTCCCTTAAATAGTTTGTGTGGTCCTGATGCTGCTCAGAACCTGAGCTCTAGTCCTTATGTGAGACAATGGAAGTTAAGAAGTAGCACTTTTGTGCCAGCATAGGAGGCTTACCCCAGTTTAACCAGGGAACCTTGTGGCAACCCTACTTTGCTGTCCCAGGAGGAATATTAGATAGTGGATAGAGGGAAGAGAATGTAGGTGCCTAAAATCTGTCAGGGTCTGTCTCCAACAGGAATATTTTGAGGTGCAAGACCAAGAAAAATACCCATCTTGCACACCAGCAAAAATGGTATACATCACCATTGGCATGGAGTGTGTGGAATAATCCATCTTACAATGAAATCTTTGAACTTGCAATATGATTTATGTCTGGGGTTCTCTGTATTTAGTATCTTCATTTCTGAGCGAAGAACTTTGGTGGCGAGAGGAGAGGTGATCATTAGGGAGACCAGCAGTCCTGCTTTGCAGAGACTCTGCCAACCTCTCAGTCCTGGGCAAACAAGGACCACTGGTCCCTTAAGAGACCACTCAGAATCAATTACTCGTTATGGAATGGAAGTCAAGCCTGTGGAATCTGGGCTTATAGATTCTCTATTTCAGACAGTGCTAGGTCCTGGGACACCCTTTTCATATTATGAGGCCTTATTCAGTACTAAAAGGACAACACCTCCAAGAGCAATTGGTACCTTTTTTCCCCTGAGAACATTTAACCATAGAAAAAATTTCAATTTAGGACTAAAGTTTAAACAGAAGATTGGGACTGTTCCTATTGCCTTAGAGTTCCTAGTTGTCCTAAACATAATATGCATTTAATAAATATGTTTTGGGTTGATGAGCTTTCACTTTAAAAGAAATACTTTTTAGGGTTTGTTTTTGAAAAGGCCAGATTTGAAATATTCTATTTTAGCTCAACATCACTAATCATCGTGGAAATGTGAATCAAAACGACGAGATCTCACCTCACACCAGTCAGAATGGCTATCATCAAAAAGAACACAAGGATAGAAAGCCCAGAGATAAACCTATGCGCGCCTATGGTCACCTAGTCTATGACAAAGTCGGTGAGAATATACAATGGAGAAAAGATCGTCTGTTCAATAAGTGGTGCTGGGAAAACTGGACAACTACATGTAAAAGAATGAAATTAGAACACTCCCTACCACCATACATGAAAATAAACTCAAAATGGATTAAAGACCTAAATGTAAGGCTGGATACTATAAAACACTTAGAGGAAAATATAGGAAGAACACTCTTTGACATAAATCACAGTAAGATCTTTTTCAATCCACTGCCTACAGTAATGAAAATAAAAACAAAAATAAATAAACAGGACCTAATTAAAAGCTTTTGCACAGCAAAGGAAACCGTAAACAAAACAAAAAGACAACCCTCAGAATGGGAGAAAATATTTGCAAACGAAGCAACTGACAAGGGAATAGCTTCCAAAATATACAAACAGCTCATGCAGCTCAATATCAAAAGAAACCAAACAACCCAATCAAAATATGGGCAGAAGACCTAAATAGATATTTCTCCAAAGAAGACATACAGATGGCCAACAAACACATGAAAGGATGCTCAACATAACTAATTATTAGAGAAATGCAAGTTAAAACTACAATGTGGTATCGCTTCATACTGGTCAGGTTGGCCATCATCAAAAAGTCTACAAACAGTAAATGCTGGAGAGGGTATGGAGAAAAGGGAACCCTCCTACACTTTTGGTGGGAATGTAAATTGGTACAGCTATTATGGAGAACGGTATGGAGGTTCTTAAAAAACTAAAACTAGAGCTATCACGTGACCCAGCAATTCCACTCCTAGGCATATATCTGGAGAAAACCAGAATTCTAAAGGATGCATGCACCCTGATGTTCACTACAGCACTATTTACAATAGTCAGGGCATGGAATCAACCTAAATGTCCATTGACAGAGGAATAAAGAAGATGTGGTACATATGTCCAATGGAATATTACTCAGCCATAAAAAGGAACAAAATAGTGCCATTTGCAGAGACGTGGATGGACTTAGAGATGGTCATAGAGAGTGAAGTAAGTCAGAAAGAGAAAAACAAATATGTGGAATCTAGAAAAATGGTACAGATGAACTTATTTGTAAAGGAGAAATAGAGTCACAGATGGAGAGAACAAACTTACAGTTATCAAGGGGGGAAGGAGAGGGTTGGATGAGTTAGGAGATTGGGATTGACATATATACACTACTATGTATAAAAGAGATAACTAATGAGAACCTACTGTATAGCACAGGGAACTCTACTCAGTGCTCTGTGGTGACCTAAATGGGAAGGAAATCTAATAAAGAGTGGATGTATGGATACATATAACTGATTCACTTTGCTGCACAGCACAAACCAACAACATTGTAAAGCGACTATACTCCAATAAAAATTAATTAAAAAAAGGAACACAAGTAACAAATGTTGGCATGAAGGTGAAGAAAAGGGAGCCCTTGTACACTGTTGGTAGGAGTGAGATTTGGTACATTCACTGTGGAAAACAGTATGGAGTTTCTCAAAAAACTAAAAGTAGAACTACCATATGACCCAACAATTGCACTCCTGGATATATATCCAAAAAACCCCAAAACACTAATTCAAAAAGAAACAAGCACCCCGGTGTTCACAGCAGCATTATTTACAATTGCCAATGTATGGAAGCAACCTAAATGTCCATCAACAGATGAATGGGTAAAGAAGATACACACACAAACATATATACATATATATGTACACACACACATACTGGAATACTACTCAGCCATAAAAAAGAATGAAATTTTTCCATTTGCAGCAACATGGAGTGACTTAGAGGGCATTATGTATGCTCAGTGAAATAAGACAGAAAAAGACAAATGCTGTATGACATCATTTATATGTGGAACCTAAAAAATACAACAAACTAGTGAATAAAACAAAAGAAGTAAACTCACAGATATAGAGAACAAACTAGTGGTTACCAGTAGGGAGAGGGAAGGGAGGGGCAACACAGGGGTAGGAGAAAAAAGGGGTTATTATGGGATTATATGAAATCATGTATATGAAACTTTTGAAAATTGTAAAGCACTACAGACTTTAAAGAATATTTCATTCAATTAAAAACTTTTCTATTTTAGTTTTAAGGTTACCATAAAGAAGAGGAACATTATTCAGTAGTTGCAAAAAATCAGTAAGTGCTTCAGTCTGAGATTTTGACAGGCTGAGAGAGAAAAAGGCAGAAATCGGGAGGAAAAAAGAGGAGTTGGTGGGTGGTCCCAGAATGGGGTGGGTGTGCCCTCTGTACTCTGCAGGCTGAGGGCAGTGAGCAGAGGGTCCTTCTGGCCAGCCCTTCTCCACCCTGGCTGCACATCACAACCACAACAGGAAGTTTAAAAAGAAGTGATCGATGCCCAGCCTCGCGAGACACCACATCTTATCTCTTCTTGTCTCCAGCACTTGGCATAGTGCTTGACATGTAATGAAGAGTCAGTAAGTGTTCACTGAATGAATGAGGAATTGAAAGCATGTTTAATGCGTTGTTGGGTTTGACAGTTTTGATGGAGTCAGTTTTGTGCTGGGAAACATCTTTTCTGCTTTTCAGAATTAGTTTTTGAAATGAAGGCATGTGTCTTCAGGGAATTCTGAAAGCACATTATGTGAAATAGCCACTCAGGCAGGCAGTTTACATAGTCTGAAACCCCCTGATCTGCCCATCCATTAATTAATGCATTTTCATATTTATCAAATTTTGTTGGGTCTGGAATGGGTCTGGCATTCTGTTAGGCACTGCAGGTAAAGATGCTGAAGACCCATTCTCTGCCCTTGAAGAGCTCACAATGTGACCAGAAAGACAAGATCCAGAGCATGTGCTGCAGGAATACCTGGGGGAATCCCCGCATGCAGAATGACAGAGTGATTGGTCGCTGTATCCTTGTTTTCCTATAAGTTCGGAGCTACCTCATCTCACAGTGCCTGAAGGCTACCCAGCACAGCACCGTCACCACTCACCAGCCTCTCGTCCGGGTGAAGTTAAGCCTGCCCTTATCCTGAAATTGGATGCTGCCTTTGAATCAAATCAGTACCAGTTAATGCAGTGGCCACCCAAAGGAGCAGGCTGTGCTTTCACAGTTGCCCATAGAGATAGTGGGGTGGCTAGTCCCCTCCTGGAAGGATCTTTAGTGAAGGTTCCAGGCTCAGTGAATGATGTGATGAGGCCCAAGAAGAAGGGCATTTGCTGAGAGAAGGCCCAGCCCACCTGAGCTTTGTCTAACTCCCTAAACTTACATAAGGCTACAAGCTCCAGGAACAATCGCAAGCTGCCATCCCACCCCCACCCCTGCGCTACAGGAGTGGTTGCAAGCCGCTGCCGCTGGACTCCTGGACTCCGGGAGAGGTCTTGAACTGTCACCATTTCCATCGTGTGCTCTGGGGGTACACGTGAGCTGCTGATGCCACTGAAAACCCCAGGACAGAGCACCAATCACCTCATCTGCACAGTCCCTATCAAGGGCATAATGGTCAGCACACACCGAGGAAAGTGGCGACAGACATGCACACTAAAAACAGCCCTCACACCAAAAATATTAAAGCTACACAGGGACACTCCCACATATATATAACCCTCTAAGACCACAGTAGATAATTGTTTCTCCTAAACCCCCAAAATAAGAGAAATATAAGTAAAATGAAGAAGCAGAGGAACCACTTCCAGTTAAAAGACCAAGAGAATTCCGTTGAAAGAACAAACAGTGAAACAGACCTCTTAAGTCTAATAGACACTGATTTCATAAAGGAGATAATGAAGATACTGAAGCAATTAAGAAAGGCTATTGACAGAAATGCAGAGTACTGTAAAAAGGAACTAGAGACTATAAAGAAGAACCAAGAAAAATTGGGAAACTCATTTGCTGAGACAAAAGCTGAGCTAAAGGCAATGAATAGCAGAATGAGTAAATGACCTGGAAGATAGAATGATGGAAAGTACCCAATCAGGACAGCAGACAGAAGGCCAAATGAAAAAAAATGGAAAAAAAAAATGATACAAATGAACTTATTTACAAGATAGAAACAGACTCACATATTTAGAGAACAAACTTATTATTACTGGGGGGAGGGGGAGGGGAAGTGGAGGGATAGATTGGGAGTTTGGGATTGACAAAGACACACTGTTATATTTAAAATAGATAACCAACAAGGACCTACCATACAGCACAAGGAACTCTATTCAATATTCTGTAATAACCTATATGAGAAAAGAATTTGAAAAAGGATACTTGTATATGTATAACTGAATCATTTTGCTGTACACCTGCAACTAACACACCATTGTTAATCAATGATACTCCAATATAAAATAAAAAAATTTTTTTAATGAAAGCAATTTGAGACCTATGGGATAGTATAGAATGTGCTAATCTATGCATAATAGGGATTCCAGAAGGGGAAGAAGGAGGAAAGGGGAATGAAAATGTATTTGAAGAAATTATGGCTGAAAACTTCCCAAACTTAGACAAGGAAACATATCCAGGTACAGGAAGCACAGAGACAGCCACAGACATCCACACTAAAAACAGCCCTCACACCAAAAATATTAAAGCTACACAGGGACACTCCCAAACAAGATAAACCCAAAACAGACATACACCAAGGCATATTATAATAAAAATGACAAAAGTTAAAGAGAGGATTCTAAAGGCAGCAAGAGAAAAACAAAGGGTTAATTACAAGGGAACCCCTATAAGGCTATCAGCTGATTTCTCTACAGAAATGTTGCAAGCCAGAAATGGAGTGGCAAGATATATTCAAAGTCCTGAAAGGGAAAAATCTGCAACCTAGGATACTCTACCCAGCAAGACTATCATTTAGAATAGAAGGAGAGAAAGAATTTCTCAGACAAGCAAAAACTAAAAGAATACAGCAATACTAATTCTAAAAGAAATATTTCTATTCTCTAAATAGAAAAGTAGTAAGAATCTATAGGAAAGAGAAAATCACAATTGGAAAGCAAATCACCCAAATAAGCCAGTACACAAATCAAAAAACAAAAAAAAAAAAATCAAAAAATTTCTGTGAAAGTGAAGATAACCACAGTGAACAACAAAAGGATGAACGTGAAGATGTAAAAGAGGACATCAGAATCATAAAATGTGGGGGAGGAGAGTAAGAAAATGAGAAAATGTAGGGTTTTTTTCATTTCCTAGAAGGTGTTTGAGCCTATATGACTACCGGTCTAAGGCAACTAGATATAGGAAGCAGTTAATAATACTTGAAAAACAGGGTAAACACAAGTCAAAAACATACAATAGATTCACAAAAAAGAACATAAGTATAATACAAAAGGAAATCATCAAACCACAAAAGGAAGAACAGAAAGGGACACAGAAGAAACATAACATCAATGGGAAATCAGGTTTAAAATGGCAATAAATACATATCTATCAATAATTACCTTAAATGTCAATGGACTAAATGTTCCAATCTAAAGACACAGGGTGGCAGATTGGATTAAAAAAAAAAAAAGAGCCTACAATATGCTGCCTATACAAATCTCACTTTAGGGTAAAGGACACACGTGGATTGAAAGTGAGGGGATGGAAAAACACATTTCATGAAACAGAAATGACAATAAAGCGGGGGCCGCAATACTCATATCAGACAAAATAGACTTTAAAACAAAGGCTATACAGAAAGATAAAAAAAGGACACTATAGTAAGTCCCCTACATACAAACCTCCAAGTTATGAAATTTCGAAGATGCGAACATGCGTTCACATGTCCAATCACATAAGTTTGTTCACGTGTCTGGTGTACATTGTCACATGTGTGCATCCTCTACAAGTGGTTGTGCCTTTGTGTACTTCATTGTACAGTACTGTATAGAGTACAGTAGTACAGTATCTTTATTTCAAGCCCAGGATGTCCAGAAGCAAGTGTAAAAGCAGTGGTGATGTAGCTGGTACTACTGTACTTTTCAAGGTGCTGTGCTGTAATATTAAAAATGTTCTCTTTATTTTTTGTGTTTGTTTTTTATGTAGTATTTGTGTGAAAAGTATTATACACCTATTACAGTACAGTACTATATAGCCAGCTGGGTTAGTTGGTTACCTAGGCTAACTTTGTTGGACTTATGAACAAATTCGACTTATGAACATGCTGTTGGAATGGAACTCATTTGTATGTAGGGGACTTACTGTACATAATGATAAAAGGATCGATACAAGGATTTTACTCTCATATATATACAGCATATATACACCTAATATAGAAGCACCCAAATATATAAAACAAATACTAACAGACATAAAGGGAGCAATTGATAGGAATACCATAACAGTAGGAGACTTTAACATCCCACTCACATCAATGGACAGATCTTCTATACAGAAATTCAATAAAGCAACAGAGATCCTAAATGATACAATAGAACAGTTAGACTTGATATTTTCAGGACACTACATCCAAAAAAAAAAAACCCAAACCAGAATACACATTCTTTTCAAATGCACATGGAACATTCTCTAGGATTGAGCACATACTAGGGCACAAAACAAGCCTCAACAAATATGAGTACAGAAATTAAGCATCTTTTCAGACCACAACGGCATGAAACTAGAAATCAACCACAGAAAATGAAATGAGAAAAAAATGATTACATGGAGACTAAACAACATGCTACTAAAAACCAATGGTCAACAATGAAATCAAAGAGGAAATTTAAAAATACCTTGAGACAAATGACAATGAAAACACAACCATACAAAATCTATAGGATGCAGCAAAAGTGGTTCTTAGAGGGAAGTTCATAGCAATACAGGCCTTCCTCAAAGAACAAAAATCTCAAACAACCTAACTTACCACCTAAGAGAATTAGAAAAAGAAGAACAAACAAAACCTAAAGTCAGCAGAAGGAAGGAAATAATAAAGATTAGAGAGGAAGTAAATAAAATAGAGATTATAAAAGCAATAGAGAAAAATCAATAAAACCAAGAGCAGGTTCTTTGAAACGGTAAACAAGATTGACAAACCTCTAGCCAGGCTCACCAAGAAATGGAGAGAACCCAAATAAACAAAATAAGAAATGAAAAAGGAGACATAACAACTGATACTGCAGAAATACAAAAAATCATAAGGGAATACTATGAACAATTATATGCCAACATATTCAACAACCTAGCAGAAATGGAGAAGTTTCTAGAAACATAGAGTTCACCAAAATTGAATCAAGAAGAAATAGATAATTTGAACAGACCAATCACTAGGAGTGAAATAGAATCTGTAATTTTAAAACTCCCTACAGACCAAAGTCGAGGACCAGATGGCTTCACAGAAGAATTATACCAAACACACGAAGAACTTATATCGATCCTTCTCAAACTCTTCCAAAAAACTGAAGAGGAGGGAACACTCCCAAAGACATTCTATTAAACCACCATCAACCTAATACCACAACCAGAGAAAGACACCGCCAAAAACGAAAATTACATGCCAATATCTTTGATGAATATAGATGCAAAAATTCTCAGCAAAATATTAGCAAACTGAATCCAATAACACATTAAAAAGGTCATATGTCACAACCAAGTGGAATTCATCCCATGTTCACAAGGATGGTTCAACATATGCAAATCAATCAACGTGATACACCATAGACAAAAGAAAAGACAAAAACCACATGATCATCTCAATAGCTGCAGAAAAAGCATTTGACAAAATTCAACATCCACTCATGATAGAAATTCTTACCAAACTGGGTATAGAGGGAACATATCTCAACATAACATGAGCTATTTATGACAAACCCACAGCCAAGATAATACTCACGGTGAAAAGCTGAAAGTCCTCCCACTAAAATCTGGAACAAGACAAAGATGCCCACTCTAACCTCTTCTATTCAACATAGTATTGGAAGTCCTAGCCACAGCAATCAGAAAAAGAAAGAAAAGGTATCCAAATTGGAAGGGAAGAGGTAAAATTGTCATTATATGCAGATGACATGATCCTATATATAGAAAACCCTAAAGATTCCACACAAAAACTACTAGAACTGAAACAAATTCAGCAAGGAAACAGGATACAAGATTAACATACAGAAATCAGTTGCATTTCTTTACACTAGCAATGAAATATCAGAAAGGAAATGTAAAAAAAAAACCCAATACCTTTTAAAATCACACCCCCAAAAATAAAATACTTAGAAATAAACCTGACAAAGGAGGTGAAAGACTTATATGCTGAAAACTGTAAAACAATAAAGGAAACTGAAGATGATTCAAAGAAATGGAAAGAAATCCCATGCTCTTGGATTGGAAGAATTAGTATTGTTAAAATGGCCATACTACCCAAAGCAATATACAGATTTAATGCAATCCCTATCAAATTACCCATGACATTTTTTACAGAACTAGAACAAATAATCCTAAAATTTATGTGGAACTATAAAAGACGCAGAATTACCAAAGCAATCCTGAAGAGAAAGAATAAAGCAGGAGGCATAACCCTCCCAGACTTTAGACAATACTACAAAGCTACGGTAATCAAAACAGCATGGTATTGGCACAAAAACAGACATATGGATCAATGGAACAGAATAGAGAGTCCAGAAATAAACCCATACCCTTATGGTCAGTTACTCTGACAAATGAGGCAATCCTATATGATGGGAAAAAGTCTCTTCAGCAAGCAGTGTTGGAAAAGTTGGACAGCCACATGTAAATCAGTGAAGTTAGAACACACCATTTCACCAGACACAAAAATAAACGCAAAATGGCTTAAAGACTTAAACATAAGACATGATACCATAAAACTCCTAGAAGAGATCATAGGCAAAACATTCTCTGACATAAATCATACCAATGTTTTCATAGGTCAGTCTCCAAAGGCAATAGAAACAAAAATAAACAAATGGGACCTAATCAAGCTTACAAGCTTTTTCATAGCAAAGGAAACCATAAACAAAATAAAAAGACAACCTACAGAATAGGAGAAAATATTTGCAGTTGATGTAACCGACAAGGGCTTAATTTCCAAAATACACAAACAGCTCATACAACTCAACAACAACAAAAAAACAAACGACCCAATCAAAAAATGGGCAGAAGACCTAAATAGACATTTCTCCAAAGAAGAAATACAAATGGCTAATAGGCACCTGAAAAGATGCTCAACATCACTAATTATTAGAGAAATGCAAATCAAAACTACAATGAGGTACCACCTCACACCGGTCAGAATGGCCATGATTAAGAACTCTACAAATAGCAAATGCTGGAGAGGATGTGCAGAAAAGGGAACCCTCCTGCACTGTTGGTGGGAATGTAAGTTAGTAGAGTCACTATGGAAAACAGTGTGGAGGTTCCTCAGAAAACTAAAAATAGAATTACCATATGATCCAGCAATCCTACTTATGAGCATATATCCAGACAAAACTCTAATTCAAAAAGATACATGCATCCTATATTCATAGCACACTATGCACAATAGCCAAGACATGGAAACAACCTAAATGTCCATTGACAGATGAATGGGTAAGGAAGATGTGGTACATATATACACTGGAATACTACTCAGCCATAGAAAATGAATGAAATAATGCCATTTGCAGTAACATGGATGCAACTAGAGATCATCATACTAAGTGAAGTCAGAAAGAGACAAATACCATATGATATCACTTATATGTGGAATCTAAAACATGACACAAATGAACCTATCTATGAAACAGAAAGAGACTCACAGACATAGAGAACAGACTTGTGGTTGCCAAGGGGAGGGGGTTAGGGGAGGGATGGAGTGGGAGGTTGGGGTGAGCAGATATAAGCTTTTATATATAGAATGGATAAACAACAAGGTCCTACTGTATGTCACAGAGGACTATATTCAGTATCCCATGATAAACCATAATGGAAAAGAATATTAAAAAAGAATGTATATTGTGTGTGTATACATATATATGAATCACTTTGCTGTACAGCAGAAATTAACACATTATAAATCAAGTATGCTTCAATTAAAAAGAGCAAAAAAATAGATAAATTTATGTAAGGCTACCTCCCACATGCTGAGAGGAAGAAAACTAGCAGTTACTGGCAATTCCTTTCACATACATTACTTAATACAGTCTGGGAACTTGCTATTAATATCCTCTTTCTGCAAATGTGGAAGCCAGGGCTCAGAGACTAAGTAAGTTGCCCAAGGTCACCCAGCTTGTTAGAGCTGTGGCTTGGATCCTGGTCCAGCTAACCCTGAAGTCCATCTTGCCTCTTGGGGCAGAAGCCCTTTAACAAAGCATTTTAAAGCTGAAAGTAACTCTGTAAGTCACCTGGTCCAGTGGTTTCCAAATGCAGGTGGGCTGACCCTGTCCCTTGGGGAGCTTGTTAAATAGGCAGGGGGTAGGGGCAGGAGGGATAGATTTGCTGTGGACAAAACGCTGACTGCCCTCTAAGGGGAGGAGCAGAAATCCTATCCATGGAAGGTAATGGAGACCTTCCTCTGCTCTTACCTTCTGTGGGTTGGAGGGAAAGAGCAAACTGGTGGGGTGTAACCACACCAAATCATTCGACTCTGGTCAAGAGAAGGCGTGTTGAAGCTTCAGTCAGTGCCCGTGCTGCCGTAAGACCTTTTGTTTAATACGATGCTCAGCCCAATTTGAAATATGCACAGGTGGGCCTAGACTTTTGGGACCTGATGTATTTTGTGGGAGCAAACTGCTTTGCTGGAAAAATGAACAGAACTTGGGGGGAATTCGCTGTACCTACTGGGGAGAGGAACGAGGCTGCAGAATTTTGGGGCCTGAGAAGGGAATTCCCAGAGGTCAGGGTGACTTTTAAGAATAGGAAGGGGTAGAATTGCTGGGCTGTTCTGGAAGGTTCCTCTTACTACCATAGCTAGAGATACCTTCCATCTTAAAGAAGGTGGGGATGGACCTTGGCTCCAGTTTGGGCTGGCACTGGGGGTGCGGAGAAGAGGACAGACTAAGAGAGAAAAATGCAGTCGCCACTAGAGATTGGAGCGAGATAAGCCCAGGAGTGATCGAGGCCTCCTATGAGAATCCCCCAAATGACTGATCAAAATATTGGCCATAGGGTGGAGGGTGCTATGCTTCCTCTCATCCCTGTACTTAGACATTCAAGTGTCTTAGAAAGCGAGAGGCTTGGGGGATATTCAGGGACTAGACAGATACTTGGTTACAGAGCCCAGGGCCGCACTCCCCAGACGTTTCGCTTTAGTTAGTTACGCCCAGGAAGCAGTACTCTTACCTCACTCCTGGGTGGGGAGCTCCTGGATTAATGTTGTGATTATTACATCTGACGGAACTCCCAGGGAGTTTCATGACTCGCCACGGCACCACCACATCGCTCTTCTGTAGCAGAGTTGAGGGTAGAACTAATTCTCTTGTTCCAGCAGAGTCTGTACGTCCCACAGGTACGTATGCTTCTGGCAGACACCCAGCGGCCTGAACTTCATGGGACGAATGGGGCTAAGAGGAGCCCTCTATAGTTTTCTACAAGGATCATTTGGACGAGCACGCCCCCGTAAGGCCTGCGGTAGTACAGGTGAGCCCTGGGTGTGCTTCCTCGGACCTGGACATCTGCACGCCCTGGGGACCAGTTGGCCCCCACGTGTCGTGGCATGATGTCAGCTGCTAGGCCGCCTCGTGGTTTTTCCCGAACGGGTGATCCAGCCAGTGGAGGCAGGTGGGGAGCACTTTTCTGGACTGTACAGCGCCTTTTTCTCTGCCTTTCTGGATCCACATAGCCCTAAGGACCGAGTGGCCTCTTTTGTTCTCAAAACAAATTCATCTGGAATAAGCACTTTTGACATACAAATATACACGGTCTAAGCAGTTGCCAGCAACAATCGGTCCATTCATTCCGGGCCTTCTTTCTGTCCATTGTCTTGTGTTTCACAGGCAAAACAACGTTTCAGCATTTCCAGCTGCAGTCCCGGGGTGCAACCCTCTCTGTGTTCACTGGTACAGAAAAGCCTCAGAAGCTGGGACAAGTTTCCTGCCTGGTCACCAGCCCCTTTCTCCGCCCCGTCCTTCTCCAAGCTGCTGCCAGAGAACCTTCCTGGATGGCCCATCAGGCCTGCGTCCTCTTCATAAAACCTTCTCTCACCTCCTGCTGTCAACAGCAGAAAACCCACCCCTTCCCTTCTGACCCGAACCAGCCTGGTTTCTGCCCCGCGATGCAGCTGCCCCACTTAGAGCCCCGTCCTGGCAGCCTGGGGCATTGGTGACTCCGTACCTTTGTACCTTTTACTGTCACTGCCTGAAGACCTGCCTTTTCTGAGCGGGCACTTCCCAAAGCAAGAGAGACATGCCTTTCTAGCAGAGAAAACAGAGCATATAAGATGCTGCTTTCACTGTGCCAGCTTCCTCCACTGGCCTCTGGATTCTGCTCCGAGATGCCCAACACCACCTTGTGTCCCAAGTGATGTGATTTCATTTGTCTCTCCCCAACCAGACTGCCAGCTGCCTGACCACTATGAGTTGTGTTTATCTTTATACCTTCATACCTATCAAGGCACTGACTCACACGGGGACTGGAGCCAACTGTTAGTTGAACAAATGAGGGAAGGAATAGATTCTACTCCCTCTGGCAGTATTGTTTCCCTGGGGTGAGGGGGCAGCTTGGGGAGGCAGGTTGGAGTTGCAGCCCTGGCCCCTGTGTTTAGAGACCAGCCCTACAAACGGCCCTAATCACGACCAAAGGCTCCACGGTCCCTTGTCCTTGCACATCCAAGTTTCCCCTTGCATGGGGTGCTGGACCAAGCTCTTCCGGCCACTGGGGTTCAGGTGCGGTAAGATCAGTGTTGCTGGAACCAAGTCCCTGGGGGGTGTCCACTCACTGGACTCCGTGTTGCTGAGATCTTCATCTTTTACAACTTGGAGTAATTGTAAGTTTCTGTTGTCTGCATAACCAAGGCTTCATTTATCCATCCCTTGCTAATGGACTTTGTCTTCAGCTGCTTGGGCTGCCATCACAAAGGCCCACAGACTAGGTGACTTAAACAACAAAAAGTTATTATCTCACAGTCTGGAGGCCAGAAGTTCGAGATCGAGGTGTTGGCAGCGTTGGTGTCTTCTGAAGCCTCTCTCCCTCCCCGGCAGATGGCCATCTTCTCCCTCGATCTTCATATGGGCTTCTCTGGTGCGTATCTGTGTTCTGATCTCCTCTTACAAGGATGACAATCATTGGATTAGAGCCTACCCACAATAACTACATTTTAACTTAATTACCTCTTTCAAGTCCCTGTTTCCAAATACAGTCAGTCACATTCTGGGGTACTGGAGTTAGAACTTTATATAAGAATTTAGGGAGGACACAGTTCAGCTCATCCAGACCTTCAGGCCGTCCTCAGTGTTTTCATGGTAATAAACCAAGCTGGAGTGCACATCCTTTTGTATTTCTCTGTGCACACATGGCTGATAAGGTAGATACAGGGAAATGGAATTGCAGGAATCCTAGGAAATGGATTATTGCCTGTCTGTGTTATTGTTCTCCAACCAGTTATAGGAATTTTCCCATAGCCCTGCAGGGTATAACAGTTCTTGGTCCACAGTCACATCAGACTTGGTATTACCAGACCGTCATTTTGTGCCAATCTGATCATTGTGAAAAAATATACAGAGAAAAATAATTCTCCTTCCTAGGTCTGTCCTCAGTGCTCCTGTTTCTTCCCTAGAGGCAGCCACTGTTATCTTCTTTGTATACAGCCTTTCAGAGAAATTCTGTCCCCCAGATCCGGCTTTTCAGAAATATCATGAACATTTCTCCATGTTATTGCAGAAACTTCCTAAAAGTTGTTTTTAATGGCTGCGTCGTATTCTGTGGATGAATGTGTCATAGTTTTGAAAAACACCCCCCTAATGGTTGGACACTGGTTGTTGCTTTGTTAAAAATATTCCTTCCAGAAAATTTTAAAATTCAAGAATAAAGCATCTGTAATCCCAGTACCTGTTGACATGTTATTATATTTCTAGTTTTTTTGTAGTTAAAAATGTTTTTCATATTCGTATAGGTACTTATTTGTACAAAAGCCTAAGACTTCCTGTGGAGTTCGGAATTCTATTTTTTATTTAACTTTACAGTGTGAGCATGTCCTTGAGTCATAAAATCCAACATCCCTTCCTCTTCTGCTCCAGTGAGCCCCTCGAAGAATGAAAATCAGGGAGGCCATACTGGGGGTAGGCTTGAACATGGGCTCATAATTTAGTTAATTTTTTAAAAGGTAAATTAATTGCTAACTTTAGCTCTTTAAATTATTATTAGTAAGAAATTACTTTGACTTATCCCTACAACCCATGGAGGCTGAAGCCTATGTCTCTGAGCCTGTTAACCCACTGCCTGCTGAGTGACTCCACTGAGCCTGTCAGTAAGTAGGATGTGTATGTGAAGGAAATGTGAGCCTGTAAGGCAAAGCAGCGCTTTTGTTTATAACGTGGAACCCTCTTCTGAAAGCTACCAAGCAGAAAGCGTTCTAACAGAATGAGTTCACTGCCTTCTCAGGGTGGCCAAAAAGAAAAAAACAAAGAAAAAAAAAGATGAGGAGAAAGAATCTGAGTAGAGAACACTATTAAAGTACATAAACTTCAAAAGTTGCTGGGACCTTTAAAAAATCCACAAGCACATTCTGCACCAATAGACCTCGTATGAATAAAGTATTTAAATTAAACTTCAGGTTTGTCAGTGCTCAGTACAGCTGAAGTGGAAATTGTGAGCGTGGTTAACATAATTGTGGTCTTTTAAAAACTTGTAAAAACTTGAAACAATGATTTGCAAACTGGATTCTAATTATACTTGGGAAAAGACTCCAACGAGCGCAAGACATCCCGGACCTGAATTAGGAGTGTGGTGTGTGCATATATGTATTAAACGCATATATGACACATATAAACTCACTACAGTCATCGGAACTTCACTCCTGGTAAGGGAAAAGTGTGAGAAATATTTCAAGAAAAATCACACTGTAAAACCCCTGTCTTTTGGATGCTGCTGAATCACTGTTTCCATGAGTCTGAAGCACTGAGCGTGGTAGAATTACAAGAAAGCGCCGACAGGAGCTTTGCAACTGAGCAGACAAAGGGCTTCGTGCAAGGTCTCCGGCCCTGGAGCAGCCTGGGAACCCCTTGTGTGGGTGACTTCTTAATGTTTCCCAGCATAAGCAGGGTAAAGTCTCAGGCCTTAGTTAAAGTCTACATTTTTGCAGTCTCTCTCGAGGTAGATGTAAGAGAAAACGAGGAAGCAGTCAAAAGACATTAGAAATGACAGAGCTGCTTTCAATTATAAGAGATAAATCACCTCTGTGTCCAAAGATCAAAAACATTCTTGACTTGAATGTGGATGGCTTTTCTGAAGTGGTGTGAAGTAGTGACATCTTGTGGACATTTATGGTAATTGCCGGCAACTCATATTGCTTTACAAATCCAAACGTCCATTCATTTGTTCTTCAGATCTTCCTTCAGTCCTTCATTCATTCATTCACTCACTCTCTGAATATGTAGCAATTGCCACTTTAACCTCTGGTGTTCCTTTTAAACCGTGAATGACAGTCATTTATGACTTTTTGACAGTCACAGAGGTCAGATTTTAATGACTGTTCTGGTAGAGTCAAATACTGCCCTGTCCTCTCCTTATCTGAAAACAAAAACAGGAGGTTGTGTGGACTCAAAGAAGCACAGATGTTGGAGGCGAAATAGCTTTGTTTAAGTCACGTTTCTGCTTCTTACTCGCTGTGTGACCATGGAGAGACAATCAAGTCACTGTGATATGGGGCTATATAAGCTCTTTGGATATCAACTTCCTCATCTGTAAAAGGTGAGTATCTGTAAAAGGTGACAGCAAGGTTGCTTTGGTTTCTAACAACCTACGATTTGATATTTTTCTTGACACTCTTGTGGGTCTCTCTATTTCTAGGAGTAAAGCTCCCCAGCCAGTGGGAGTGCTAGGCTGAGCTAACTTATTTTTTGACCTATAACTTTGGAGTATTTTGTTGCCTGAGTAATACGTTCTAGGTGGTCAATTTCAAAAGGAAAGTAAAAGCATTTTACGTACGATCTTTCATCCTTGATATTCCAGTATTATAGTGGGGGCAGTTAGGGAAGTTTCTTAATTTAGAAAGAAACAGGTAAATATTTTAGCAAATATTTAAATCTCCCCTGTATGTCCAACAGGTCTGTTCACCCAGGTGAGTAAGTCATGGGCATCTTCCTCTTTTGGCCCAAGATTACTAGGGCCAAAGGATGAGCAATGCAGTACGTGGATCTTTCTTTCTAGGTCTCCCCTTCCCAGCTCATTTGTTTCTCAACAAGACAAGGCACTTGGATCAAATTCACAAATTGGGACTTCCCTGGCGGTCCAGTGGTTAAGACTCCACGCTTCCACTGCAGGGGATGCAGGTTTGATCCCTGGTTGGGGAACTAAGATCCCACATGCTGCATGGCCAAAAAATAAAAATTAAAAAAAAAAGTCACAAATCAAGTTTATGCCTCACTATCATAGGGAAAAATATCGATATTAGAAACCAACATATCTTTGGGACAAATTTGTTTTTTCCTCCCTCCCTCCCTCCTTCCCTCTCTTTCTTTCTTGTAATTAGTTTCCTAAACATTACTGGAGTAGTTTCAGTCCCTCATGAAAAGAAGTGATATTCCATTTCACCCCATGTTTTATTTGTAATTGGCAGTTCATAAAACCCATTCCCATACATTCTCTCCTTTGTTTCCCAAACCAAGAAAGTGAGGTTAGTGGAACCAGTTGTTACTATCCATTTTTATGTTAGGAACCTGAGATCTGAAAAAATTGAGTAACTTTCCTGTGGTCACACATGCAGTGAGGGATAGGGTTGGCATTGGAACCCTGGGCTGCCCTCTTGGGCTTAGGTCTGGTGTCGCCAAACTGTGTAAGCTCTTTTCACGAATTGTGTCAAAAACTCTTCTTGTGCTATTAGCTTGAATAAACTGTAGTTAGAATTTGTTTTTGAAGCCTTGTTCATCTCTGAGAATGATCCCTTTAGAAAGGCAGAAAGGCCACAGATGGTCTTGCAGTGTGTCTTCCCAGAAGCAGACCTTCCCTGAGATGAGGATTTCATGTTGAGTAGCAGTAGTTTGTTTGGGAAGTGATACCAGGAAGGATTTGGAATGGGGAAGTGAGACAGGTTAGAGACAGAAGCTAATACAGGGTGCACTCATTAGTAGATTACCACTGTGGGCAACTGGGGCTCAGACTGCTGGGGACCCCGGGAGATGGTGGAGAGCACACCCCAGAGTTGTCCCACCCAAGAACAGGAAACTGAAGTATTCATGGACCAACTCTCATTTGTCACTGGGACAACTCCTTAGTGGCATGGCAGGTCCTGCAAGCAGGCCAGGCACGCTCAGCAGGGAAGGATGGTCCTCAGCAGAGATGCAGGGGGGTTGCAACAAGCAGCTGCTGCACTCCCGGGAAAGGTGCCGAGAGCACGGGGAAGGGCACTGCACCCTCATCAGTTACACCTGCTCTCCCTGTATCTGGCGTCATTAGGACTGTGAGTCCCATGCCTAGCACGATGCGATGTGGGAAGGGAGACACAAAATACATTTAAAGATCTAGAATCTCTACCTATCACAATAGGCTAATTTAAAATACATACACACTTGAAAAAGTAACACTGTAAGACACTTATTAGCAAGTGTCACAGTGAGTAAGATGGATATCAAATACTGTAAGAGTTCAGAGGAAGGAGAGATCAGAAAATCTTGCTGAGAAAGAGCTCCAAGAGCTGGTGAAATTCGGGTAGGAGAGTGAAGATGGAAGGTGGGATCGAATGAAAAGCACAGGCAGGTGTGTACATATTTCTCCTCTGTCCTCTAGACAATGGGAAGTTGAAAGCCCCCCACCCCCATTTTATTAAATTACTATATGCATATAGCTTAAAAGAGTTTAGAGAATTATGATGTGATGTAAATAAAAATAGATCCAATATTTTTTAAATAAGTGATAAAATACAGGCTTATGCATACAAAGCTACAAAGGTACTACTGCTGATAAAACAGATGGGTGGGTTGCAGTGAAAGCCAGGCTTAAAGTTGATAGCTTTAAATGTGTGTATTTGTAAAGAATAAGATCTGAAAATAAATGAGCTAAGCATTAATTTCAAGAAGTTAGAATAAGAAAAGCTTAAATAAACTCTCCCCAAAAGTAGAAAGAAGGAAATAGTAAGAGAAAAAAAATTAATGAAATAGAAAACAATCAAAAAAAGAAGATCAGGGCTTCCCTGGTGGCGCAGTGGTTGAGAATCTGCCTGCCAATGCAGGGGACACGGGTTCGAGCCCTGGTCTGGGAAGATCCCACATGCCGCAGAGCAACTAGGCCCGTAAGCCACAACTACTCAGCCTGTGCGTCTGGAGCTTGTGGTCCACAGCGAGAGGCCACGATAGTGAGAGGCCGGCGTACTGCAATGAGGAGTGGCCCCTGCTTGCCGCAACTAGAGAAAGCCCTCGCACAGAAACAAAGACCCAACACAGCCATAAATAATCAATAAAGCTGAAAGTTGGTTCTTGGAAAGGACTAATATAATTCATAAACTCTAGTAGGAACTGATTGAAAGAACACAGGCAGAAAACACAGCTAATGTCAGGAATCAAAAAGGAAACAACACTGCTGCAAGATTTTATGTATATTATGAACAGCTTTAAACTTATTAAAGTTAGGTAAGTTAGATAAAATTGATACACCCCTCAACATATTAGTGGTGACTGACTAAAATGAACCCAAGAAGAAATAGAAATATCAGAACAATAACTGTTAAATAAATTGTGTCTGTAATTAACAAGCTTCCCGTAAAGAAGACTTTAGGTAGGCTCAGAAGTCCCACCGGTGATTTCTGCCAAACTTTTAAAAAAGAGTGAATAGTAAACTTTAAAAACTCTTTCAGAGATTAGGAAAGGAAAAAAAAAAAAGATAGTTCCCAATGCTTAAATAATCTTGATACCAAAACATGACAAACATTATAGGAAAAACTATAGTTGAATCCACTCAAAAAATCCTAAACAAAATACTAACAAAGTGCATTGAACAGTATATAAAAAGGTAATAAGTCTTGCTCATATTGTTATATTTGGGAATGCTGGCTTGGTCCAGTATTCAATAAATAAGCAGTGTGATTAACATTCTTACAGAGTGAAGGAGAAAAACGATAGTGATCATGTTAACAGATGCATAAAAAACAATTGGAAACATTCCATTATCTGCTCATGATTTTAAAAAGCCTTGGCGGGCTTCCCTGGTGGCGCAGTGGTTGAGAGTCCGCCTGCCAATCAAGGGGACACGGGTTCATGGCCCGGTCCGGGAGGGTCCCGCATGCCGCAGAGCGGCTGTGCCTGTGGGCCGTGGCCGCTGGGCCTGCGCATCCGGAGCCTGTGCTCCGTGGCGGGAGAGGCCACAGCAGTGAGAGGCCCGCGTACCACACACACACACACACAAAGAAGCCTTGGCAATGCCACACAAATACAAAGGATCATAAGAGACTGCTATGAAAATTATACACCAACAAACTGGACAATCTAGAAGAAATGGATAAATTGCTAGAAACATACAACCAGCCAAGACTCAGTCAGGGAGAAAGAGAAAATCTGAACAGGCTGGTTAGTAGTAAGGAGTTTGAATCTGTAATGAAAAACCTCCCAACAAACAGAAATCCAGGTCCAGAAGGCTTCACTGGTGAATTCTACCAACGATTTAGAAGAATTTAAGAAGAATTAAATTCTTATTTAAGAAGAATTAATTTAAGAAGAAGAAGAAGAAGAATTAATACCAGCCCTTCTCAAACTCTTCCAGAAAAAGAGGAGGGAACACTTCCAAATGCATTTTGCAAGACCATCATTATCCTGAAGGGGACAGACAGCACAAGAGAATTGCAGGCCAATATCCCTGATGAACATGGATGCAAAAATCCTCAACAAAACAGTAGCAAACCTAATTCAATAGTATTGTTCATTAAAGAATCAGACATAATGATCAGATGGGATTTATCCCAGGGCTGCAAGGAAGGTTTAACATCTACAAATGGGTCAATGTGAAACATCATGTTAAAAAAAGGAAGGATAAAAGTCCTGATCATCTCAACAAGTGCAAAAATTAATTTGACAAAATTTAATATCCATTTATGATAAAAACTCCCAACAAAGAGAGTATAGAGGGAACGTACCTCCATGTCATAAAGGCCATATATGACAAGCCCACAGCTAACATCATTCTCAATGGTGAAAAGCTGAAAGCTTTCCTCTAACATCTGGAACAAGACAAAGATGTCCACTCTCACCACTTTTAGTAAACTTAGTATTGGAAGTTCTAGCCAGAGCAGTTAGGTAAGGAAAATAAATAAAATCATCCAAATCAGAAAAGCAGAAGTGAAACTATCACTATTTGCAGATAACATAATATTATATATAGAAAACCCTAAAGACTCCACCAAAAAAGCTCTTAGAACTAATAAATTCAATAACGTTGAAGGATTCAAACTCAATGTATAAAAAAGTGGTGTTTCTATACACTAATAATGAGCTATCAGTTGTAAATGGGACTGTTTAAGAAAACAGTCCCATTTACAATTGCATCAGAAAGAATAAAATACTAGGAATAAATTTAACCAAGGAGGTGAAAGACCTGTACACTGAAAACTCTAAGACATTAATGAAAGAAATTGAAGAAGGGGTTAATATCCAAATATATAAAGGACTCATACAACTCAATAGCATAAAAACTCCTTATCAGATATATGATTTGCAAATATTTTCTCCCATTCCATGGGTTGCCATGGAATCAATTAATTCTCATTAAAACCAGAAAAAATTTAAAAAGTGCAGTCCAGTGCTCAACCCTCTCAAAAGTCTTGAGAAATTAGAAATAGAAAGGAAGTAACTAATAAACATATAAAAGCCTATAGCAATTGTCATATTTAGTAGTGAAATGTTGAAGGCTTTCCTCTTGAAATTGGAGTTAGGAAAATGTGTACAGGAGTTCTTAGTCTATGCAATAAGGCAATATAAAGAAATGAAAGATGTAAGGGTTGAAAAGAAGAAGTAAATCTTTTATTAAATGCAGATGCTATAACTTTATATACAGAAAACCTTTAGAAAATACATACAGATAAATTTTAGGATCAATAAAGATGGTTAGCAAAGTCAGGTAATACAAGATCTATATACAAAAGTATTTCTGTGATAATAAACAGAAAAGCAAAAGAAAATGAAAAGAGCTAGACACAGGGACTTTCCTAGCGGTCCAGTGGTTAAGATTCTGTGCTTCCAATACAGGGCATGTGGGTTCGAACCCTGGTCAGGGAACTAAGATCCCACATATATGTATGTATAACTGAACCACTTTGCTGTACTCCTGAAATTAGCACATTGTAAATCAACTATATTTCAATAAAAATTTTTTAATTAAAAAATAGCTAGACACAAATACATATTATAGAATCCCATTTTATAAAAAGTTCAAAAAATAGAAAAACCCAAAGTATATTATTAGAAGTCATGGTAATTATTTTTGAGAAAGATGGAGGGGGCACTAGGGGTCCTAGAGAGTAGGCAACACTCTGTTTCTTGATCTACATGGTGGTTACACAGATGTTCACTTTGTGATAATTGAGCTGTACCTTTACATTCTGTTCATTTATCTCAATGATGTTAAAATTTAACATAAAAAGCCAGATTAGTCAGTTTAATAAGCAATGGTATCTATAAATATATGTAATATAATTTTGGTTTCAGAAACAGTAAATGATTTGAATGCAACTAGAAGAAAACCAACGAGGATTAATTTATAACCACAGAACTCCACCATCACATTGTGTCAGAAGGACAACACAATAATGCAAGAATGTATAAACCTAATGTGGACACAGAAGTAGACAGTGCCTGGAGCGACATCACCAAGGTGGTGATGTAGGTCATTTCTGACTTTGCTCCCTATCACAAGAGCAATAACTAACAACTATTCACAGACAAGATACCACTGAGAATTCTAGAATATCGGTGTGAGTTTGAAGCAACCTCTGCAACAGAGACCAGAACAGACTTCATTAGAAGGGCAAGAGGAATGGCTACAAGCTGAACACATTGCCCCTCTTCCAGGCCATTGCAGCACCATGCTGAGAGGTCTTCCCTGAGCCTATGGTTCCTCCACTGGGAAAAGACAGACCAGGGTGACATGTAACATTGTGGGTTGCTCTGTGGGAGCCCCTAGTCCGGCTTTGCCCTACAGAGATTGTAAGGGAGTCTGCTGGACTCAACTACTGGGAGGGGTTTTCCAACAAAAAGCATTCAGGTCTTGGCAGACAAAGTTCCTACCTGCAGAGCCCAGTGGTAGTCCCAACCAGTGGATTTGCTCATCTGCAGAACCAAATCAGGGACATAAGCTGACCAGGGAACTCAGCGGGTTTCAGGACTGCCTCCTTCAGGTCTTCAAATGAGGGGTTTTGCCGGGCTTACAGCCTGGTCTGCCCCTGCCCAGGCAGAATTGCTGAGTCATAGCCAAACCTACTGTGGAATAAGCATGGCTCCTGGCCTCTCTTGACCAGAAAGAGTATTTGGAAAAATTTGACAATTGCCTGAAGTAGGCCCTCCAATCCTTCCCAGGCAGGAGAGCTAAGTCCAAACCTCATCTGCTACAAAACTTGACTCTTAGCCCCATCTGACATGAAGGGCTGCAGAGAAGACCTGGAAGATGCATAACCCAGCAATGCTTAAGCTGAGAGGAAGGCAGGCAGAGCTGATCACCCTCAAAGCAAAGCCAGTACCAGGCACGGAGTTGTCACCTGCTACACCAAGGCAGGGGAGTTAATTCACAGCCCCACCTATTGTGGAGTATGGTTCCCAGCTCCATCTGACAGGATGAAAATACCTGGAAGCTGCTGTATAACCCAGCAATGCTTGAGCTGAGAAACAGGTAAGCAGTGGTGATTGCCCCCAGAGGCAAGCCAGTGGCCCTGTTCAGACAAGAAACTTGGGGCATGGATCAGTTTGAGTCAACATCACAGACCAAGTGCCTTAGTGGCTTTGGAGCTGCTTCTCTTGCTGTACCCAGACAGGGAAAGTGATTCATAGCCCCATATATTGCTGAATACAAACTTCAGCTTACCTGACCAGGGAACCTTGCCCAGAACACATGGGTAGCTGAAGCCCATTCAACATCTGTGCTTACAGTGGACTCTGAACAGACAGCACAGCTTGTGGTTTTCCCTGTCTGCAGAGTAAAACCAATGACCTCACCTGACCAGGATATTCAATGCATGCTCTTGCATGATTTGGGCCCCCAAACAATGAGTTGTGAAAGCTCTGGAGCCCATCCTCTTGCCCTACCAGGACAGGGAAGCTAATTCATAGCCCCACATACTGCTGAGTATAGTATCCAGTTCTGGCCATCCAGTAAGTCTGATGAGAGAATTCAGGCAACAGCAAAGTCCATCCTACAGGCTCACTTTGGCAGGGAACCAAGCCAGCAGTTCTACACAGTTGTTGACAGCAAGTGGCACCTCCCACCCCTGATCTCAGAGCTTGAACAGTTGTCTCACAAAAATAGACCCTAATAGCAGGCCCCATGTGCCCAAGGACATTAGCAGCAGACACATCCAGAAACCCAAACTGAGCTGACTGCTTAAGAACTATCTCTGCCAAAGCAAACCTGCAAAGCCCAGAAGAAGAGACCACTGACTCAAACATGCAAATACCATGTAAGGAATAAAAGATCATGAAAAATCAGGTAAATATGACACCACCAATGTAACTAATAAATGTCTAATAACTGACTCTAAATATGTGCAGATCTATGAACTGTCAGAAAAAGAATTCAGAATAATCCTCTTAAAGAAGTTTAGTGTACAATAACACACAGACAACTGAAAGAAATTAGAAAAACAATGCATGAACAAAACAAGAAGTTCAACAAAGAAACAAACTATAAGAACAGACACACAGAAATCCTGGAGTTGAAAAGTACAATAACGGGACTTAAGAATTCAATAGGGAGCTTCAAAAGCAGACTTGACCATGTAGAAGAAAGAATCAGCAATGTATAACACTTGAAATTATTCAGTCAGAGGAGCAAAAAGTAAACAGAAAGAAAAAGAGTGGAGAAAGCCTACAGGCTTATGGGACAGAATGAAAAGGAATGATATTTGCATTATGGAAATTCCAGAAGGAGAAGAGATAGAGATAGGGAAAGAAAGTATATTTAAAGCAGTAATGGCTGAAAACTTCACAAACATGAGAAGAGAAATAGAAATCTAGATCCAAGAGGCCCAAAAGACGCCCCATAGGTTGAACAAGAATAGGGCTACATTGAGACACATTATAAATAAACTGTCAAAAGTCAAAGACAAAGAATTTTGAAAGAAGCAAGAGAAAAGAGAGAAGTTACATACAAGGGAACTACCGTACAACTATTAGAGGATTTCTTAACAGAAACATTTCAGGCCTGGAGAGAATGGGATGATATATCAAAACATTGGAAGAAAAAAACCTTGTCAACCAAGAATTCTATACCCAGCAAAGTTGTCCTTCAGAAATGGAGAGATAAAGGCTTTCCTGAACAAACAAAAACTGAGGAAGTTCCTCACCGCTAGACCTGCCTTACAAGAAATGCTAAAGGGAGTTCTTAGAGTGGAAGTAAAAGCATAATAATTAACATCAAAAAAACATAAGAACATAGTGTAAAAGTCACTAGTTATAGTAAATATATAGTCAGAGTTGGATTCTGTAATACAGTAATGGTGGTATGTAATTCACTTACAACTCTTTTAAAAGTTAAGAAATGTAGTAAAAATTACCATAAACACAATAATCGGTATTAGTTACAAAATATAAAAAATATGCAAATTATAACATCAATAACATAAAGTGTGAGGAAAAGTGTAAAGCATAGGAATGTTACTGAAGTTGTTATCAGTTTAAAATAGGGTGTTATAATTTTAAAAACTCTCTGCCAAAGCAAACCTGCAAAGTCTGAAAGAAGAGACTATTCATGTGGCCTCATGATAACCATAAGGGAAAACTTGTAGTAACTACACAAAAAAGCCAAAACATACTGATACCAAAAGATATCAACACACACACAAAAAAAGCAGCAGGACAAGAAAAAAGGAACAATGGATCTACAGTCCTTACCTATCAATAGTTACTTTAAATGTAAATGGACAAAATTCTCCAATCAAAAGACACAGAGTAGCTAAATGGATTAAAAAAACAAGATCTAACAACATGTCTTCTACAAGAGACACATTTTAGCCTTAAAGACACACATAGACTGAGAGTAAAAGGATGGAAAAAGATATTTCAAGCAAATAGCAATAAAAAAAAAAGGCAGGTGTAGTTATAAGACAAAATAGACTTTAAACTAAAAATAGTGAGAAAAGACAAAGAACATCATTATATAATGATAAAGGGGTCAATACATCAAGAAGATATAGTAACTGTAAATATTTATGTACCCAATTTCAGAGCACCTAAACACATAAAGCACATAAAAACTAACAGAGCTAAAAGGAGAAATAAACAGTAATACAATAGTTGGGGACTTTAATATCCCACTCTCAACAATGTACAGATCATCTGGACAGAAAGTCAATAAGAAAACAGTGCATTTGAACAACAGTATAGACCAAATGGACCTAACAGACAGTACAGAACATTCTATCAGACGACAGAAGAATACGTATTCTTCTCAGGTACATATGGAACATTTTCTAGATAGACCATATGTTATGCCACAAAATAAATCTTAGCAAATTCAAGAAGACTGAACTCATACCCAGTGTCTTCTCTGACTTCAATGGTATGAAACTAGAAATCAATAACTGAGCAAAACTGGAACATTCATGAATACATGGAAATTAACACTCTCTTGAACTACAATAGGTCAAAGAAATTAAAGGGGAAATAAAATAGTATCTTGAGACAGACAAAAATGGAAACACAATATACCAAGACGTTTTGGATGCAGCAAATGCATTTCTAAGAGGGAAATTTATAAAAATAAATGCCTATATTAAGAAAAAAGATCCCAAATAAATAACTTAATTCTATGACTTAAAGAGAAAAGGAACAAACTCAGCCCAAAGTTAGCAGAAGGAAATAATAAATATTAGAGCAGAAATAAATGATATAGAGAATAGAAAAACAAACAAAAAAGATTAACCAAACCAAGAGTTGGCTCCTTGAAATCTAACAAAAATTTGAGACTTTTAGCTAGACTTCCCAAAGAAAAAGGAGGATCCAGATAAACAAAATTATAAATGAAAAAGGAGATATTACAACAGATATCACAGAAATATAAAGGATCATATGAGGCTACTATAAAACTATACACCACAACAATGTGTATACATATACAATAGAATAGTACTCAGCCATAAAAAAGAACAAAACTTTGCCATTTGCAGCAACATGGATGGACTTGGTGGTTATTATGCTAAGTGAAATAAGTCAGACAGAGAAAGATGAATACTGTATGATATCACGTGTGGAATCTAAAAAATACAACAAACTAGTGAATATAATAAGAAAGAAGCAGACACAGATATAGAGATCTAGTGGTTACCAGTGGAGGGGGAGGGGCAATATAGGGGTGGAGGAGGGGGAGGTACAAACTACTGGGTGTAAGATAGGCTCAAGGTTGTATTGTACAACACAGGGAATATAGCCAATATTCTGAAATAATTGTAAATGGAAAGTAACCTTTAAAAATGGTATGAAAATAAAAAAATTTAAAAATAATTCAAAGAAAATTAATAAAACATGTTATCACCAAAAGATAAAAATAATTAACCAATAACTGAGCTCAGAGGCATGGAATTTTCTAATCTAACTGATAAAGAATTCAAAATGATAGTTTGTAAGAAACTCAATGAACTACAAGAAAACTCAGAAAGATAGTTCAATGAAACCAGGAAAAATATACATGAACAAAATGAGATATGTACCAAAGAGATGGCAATCATAAAAAATACAGATTCTGAAGCTGAGGAATTCAATGAATTACATGAAAAGTACAATAGAGAAAATCTGCAGTAGAGCAGAGAAAATGGAAGACAGAATAAGTGAACTGGAGAACAGGAATTTTGAAATAACCCAGTTAGAGCAGAACGAAGAAAATAAGAATGAAAAAGAGTGAAGAAAGCTTACATGATCTAATAAATTCCATCAGAATAACAATTATTAGAATAATAGGGTTTCCAGAAGGACAAGAGCAGGAGAAAGAAGCAGAAACTTTATTTAAAGAAATAAAAGCTCAGAACTTCCCAAACGTGGGGAAAGACTTAGATATCCAAGTTCACGAAGCTAATAGCTCATCCCATTATCTCAATGCAAAAAGACTTTCTCCAAGACACATTATAGTGAAACTATCAAAAATCAAAGATAAAGAGAATCCTAAAAGCAGTCAGGGAAAAAAAGATTATAACCTACAAAGGAGCCCCATTAGGCTAACAGCAGACTTTTCAGCAGAAACCCTCTAGGCCGGCAAAGAGCGAAATGACATATTCAAAGCATTGAAGGAAAAAAATATTTCCAGCCAAGAATACTCTGGCTAAGTTACCCTCAAGATATGAAGGGGAAACAGAATCTCTCAGACAAAGAAAAGCTGAGTGAGTTTGTCACCACTAGACCTACCCTGCAGGAAATGTTGAAAGGAGTTCTTCAAGCTGAAATGAAAAGATGCTAATTAGTGTCAAGAAAAGATGAAAGTAGACAGCACACTGGTAAAGGTAAATATACAGTCAGACTTAGAAAACTCTAATTCTGTAACAGGATGGTGTGTTAACCACTTACCCGTAGTATAAAGATTAAAGGAGAAGAGTATTAAAAATAATTATAACTACTAAATTTGTTAATGAATAGACAGTATAAAGAGCAGTAAATAGTAAGATCCAAAGGATAAAAGAAGAGGAGTAAAAAGGTGAAGTTTTGTAGGCAAAAGTTAGGTTGCTATCAGCTTAAAATAGACTGTATTATTATTTCTTTTTAATAAGTTTATTTATTTATTTTTGGCTGCACTGGGTCGTCTTTGCTGCACACAGGCTTTCTCTAGTTGCAGTGAGCGGGGGCTACTCTTCGTTGCGGTGCCTGGGCTTCTCACTGCAGTGGCTTCTCTTGTTGCGGAGCATGGGCTCTAGACATGCGGGCTCAGTAGTTGTGGTGCACGGGCTTAGTTGCTCTGCGGCATGTGGGATCTTCCTGGAACAGGGCTCGAACCCGTGTCCTCTGCATTGGCGGGCAGATTCTTAACCACTGCGCCACCAGGGAAGTCCCTAGACTGTATTATTTATGAGACTTTCTGTGTAAGCCTCATGGCAACCACAAAGCAAAACCTAGATTCACAAAAGGTTTTTTTTTTTTTTTTAAAGGGGGATGGGGATGAGAGTGACATCAACAAGATAGAAGGCTAGGAGGTCGCAATACTGGTCTCCACGCCTAACATACACAAAAAACAAAAACAGTACATAAGCAACTACATACTGAAGTAAACAGTTCAGGGAAATCTTAGAACTACAAAGGACCAGCAAAATCCCCATGGAGCTCAGAAACCAAGGATGGCAGCATAGAAAAGTACAGAAAATATTTTGCCTGTGTCATCCCATACCCCAGTCAAGAGCAGATCAGCACCAGGAAGGATGCCCTTGGAGGAAGTTCACCGCACAGGGAGGAGAGCAGGAGAACCCAGCAAGCCCCACCAGTGTGGATGTTTGCAGCCTGTGCTACAGAGGTCTCCCATGATCGTCACCAACACTGATCCCAGCTGAGCAGCCGGGAGAGCCCCCTTCTGCATCAACTCCCAGAGGCTGGAGCTGCTGCTGAGATGAGAGTTGCCCTTAGGGGCCCTGGTTTCTGCTGAGCCCTGTTCTCAGGGATTGGGTTCTACATACAGCATCTCCCCATAGATGACACCAGAGCTGCCACTGCTCTTTGCCCACCCTTGTGAAGTCTGTAATTGTCACTTTGGTTAACTAGATAACTAAGTATTTTGCTAGTCACTGTTTCACAGTGCCCTATGATCCTATTTGACCAAATTTTAAAAATCTTTTGATATTTTTGACAAACTACCCTCCCCACCCCCAAATCCAATTGTAAATGAAGTCTTTTTGACCTCAAACTAACTTTGGGATTTTTTTTTTTTCAGAGGGTCCTTGGAACATTTCAAATGATTTGTTCTCTCTCCTTATAAAAAGAGAGATGTTGCACTAATTAGGCACATTTGATATGTTAAATCATGTGGGAAGTATTGTCAAATAAGTAGTGCCAAACTTTTTTTAGATTACATTTGTAAGGATTATGTTATTAATATAAGTATTCCAGAAATTGTATGAAATTCCTAGAAATCGGATATGTCCTGATATGTTATCACTTGTAATTACAGTTATTATCTTGAAGTGTTGTGTCACAGAAATAAGCAAATTTGTCAACTGCAACTCTTATTAGATTTGTAACTATGGCCATTTTGAAGTCTTTTGTCATTTACAGTTATTGTTTTACTCCAATGATTTTACAAAGGTATTCCTACAAAAGTGCTTTATCTTCAGAGAGATTCGTGGAGGACACTGACGAGATCATACCACTGAACTAAATAAGAATTTACAGAACTGTAATGGAGAAACTGATGGCTTCATAAAACTTGTAACAAAAGATCAAGATTAACAAGTATTAATTACCTGGGACTCAATGAACTAAGAAAGATGACTACATTTTTTGTGTGACTCTTAAATTTGAAATATTGCTGAACTTTTTAATGTTTTGATTTTTCAGATTTAAGGAAACTTTTTCTCTTAAGCTATCTATGCTTACAGCAACTGAATAAAATGTAACTTTGTAAATAAAGATGAAGCATTTACTTTTTCTCTCTGCCTGATCCCTCCAGAATTCATAAACTCTCAGTAAATATTTTTGTTTTCATGGCAATACAGTTGTTTGCTATGAGTTCAATAAGAATCTGTTCTCCTTTTAATAGGACACAATGGGAAACATTGATCATGTTACCAAGGATTTGACTGAAATGTCAAAGAACTGAGATTGACTTTATGAAGCCAATAAAGCCCCTTGGAAAAACAGCCTGGTATCTTGCTTATAGGGTATCAATAGCCTTGTCATGTGAGTAAGGAAGGTAACTTCTTGGTAGGTACAAGAACCTCAGAATATTTGGGGAACCTTGAGAAGAGAGGAACTCATTCATATCTATAAATT
>NW_020174427.1:333484-561756 GCF_003031525.2 Neophocaena asiaeorientalis asiaeorientalis
ATATATAAAATCTATAGATATTGCAGGGAAAGTCTGATAGCAAGTATTTGGCTTGATAGTTTGGTCTTAAGAGGCTAAAATTCAATCTGCAATTCCTATGAAAATTTCCAGCCAAAGCAAATTAAAATATTCTGTATGGTCAATTGCTGTTCTTGTTGCACTTATGTCAATAATCAAGCCAAGTTTAATAAAACTAGACTTAATTTGCAAATAAATTAGTTTGACTATGGTTATCATCGATAGACATGGGGGTGATTGTAGAGAGAGAAATTATGTTTCAGTAATACACCTTTATGGATACTGGATTCTATTGATAGTTCTGTTAGTTATCTTTGTGGGTTTATTTTCTACCTGTAAACTGGACTATAACCTGAATTCTTCTAGTTTCCTCAAAATTTGGCCACAACTCTCCAAACTAATATTTCCAATTTTTCTCCCACTCTTTTGTCTTGAAATCAGGAAGAGCTAAAACTGCCCTTTTTCTAAAGCCAGGCAAACTAAAGTTGGACAACTTGAGAGAAACTTCAGAAAAATTGACACCACAACTCATGTATAGACAATCTTCATGCCTGTTGCTGTGTGGGCTATTCAGAAGACCACCTGGGAGGCATTCAAACTGCAAACCAGGAAAATCTATCAAATCCTCACTTCCTGTGCTTACTCTGAGGAATGCTTTGAGTTTGATATCTAGAAATCTTCTCTACCATCCACCATTCAGAACTCAGAAACTGGTTTATAATTTGCTACAATCATTAACCATTGTTTTTCTTTTGTTTCCACAGAAATGCCTTATTACATACTTGATTTACTTGCACAATACAGGCCTAACCTTTGGGAGCCCACCTTTATGGCTACCTCCTAAAATGAGACAAACCTGTTTAACTGAACTGACCTATTTTTAAGACTAAGAGATTAATTCAATGAAACAATAGAGCAATCTACCACCTCAGTTTTTAACATGTGAAACTTCCAGGGAAGTATCAGAGGAGGGAGCTGATAGGGTTCAAGGCTGGGCTGCCCCAAATATGCCAAGGTAGCCTATTGATTATTTTGAACAAAAGTTACTTGAGAAACAGCCAGTACAAAAATAACACTCTGACCCTTCTTTTATTCCCTTGAAAACAGGAAACAAACTCCCATGGGAAGGTTTCCTCCCTATGCCAGGAGGATGGAGGGTATCCTTTTCCCCAGAGATAGGGAATTTGAGACCAAGAAACCTGTATAAACAAACTTTGTTACTTTTTCATTAATTTGCTATTCCAAGCAATAACCCCTCTGTTTTGTCAAAACTTCACAGATAATTGATTCTTTGTCTAAAAAGGTATATAAACATCTTGCTTCAGTCACTTCTTTGGTCACATATCTATGGGGCCTCCATATACGTGAAATTAAATTGTTTTTGTTTTTCTCCTGTTAATATGTCTTTATGTCAATTTGTCTATTAGACCAGCCAAAACAACTCGAAGCGTAGAGAAAAATGTTCTCTCCCCTACAAAGTAAACATGGAACATTCTTCAGAATAGATTGCATGTTAGGCTACAAACAAGTCTCAGTAAATTTAAGAATATTGATGTCATATCAAGCATCTTTTCCAATCACAATGGTATGACGCTAGAAGTCAACTACAAGAAGAAAACTGGAAAAAAACAAAAACATGTGGAGACCACACCACATGCTACTAAGCAATCAATGGGTCAGTAAATAAATCAAAGAGGAAATCAAAAAATACCTTGAGACAAATGAAAATGGAAACACAACCTTCCAAAATCTATGGTATGCAGCAAGAGCAATTCTAAGAGGGGAGTTTATTGCCACATAGGTCTACCCCAAGAAACAAGAAAAATCTCAAAGAAAACACTCTAACCTTACACGTAAGGAACTAGAAAAAGAAGAACGAACAAAACCCAAATGTGGTAGACGGAAGGAAATAATAAAGATCAGAATGGAAATAAATGAAATAGAGACTAAAAAAATAGAAAAGATCAATGAAACTAACAGCTCATCTTTGAAAAGATAAACAAAATTGACAAAACTTTAGCCAGACTCATCAAGAAAAGAAGAGAAAGGACCCAAATAAATAAGAAATGAAAGACAGAAAGTTACAACCAATACCACAGGAATACCAAGGATAAGATACTGCTGTGAACAATTATATGCCAACAAATTGGAAAACCTAGAATGAATAAATTTTTAGAAACATACAATCTTCTCAGACTGAATCAGGAAGAAATAGAAAATCAGAATAAACCAATTACTAATAATGAAATTGAATCAGTAATCAAAAAAATTCCCTACAAACAAATGTCCAGGACAAGACAGCTCCACAGGTGAATTCTACCAAATATTTAAAGAAGAGTAATTACCTCAAACTATTCAAAAAATTGAAGAGGAGGGAACACTTTCAAATTCATTCTATGAAAACAACAGTACCTTGATACTAAAAGCAGACAAAGACACTACAAAAAAGAAAATATTCTTGATGAACATAGACGAAAAATCCTCAACCAAGTATTAACAAAGTGAGTTCAACAATACATTAAAAGGATCAAACACCATGATCGGGATTCCAAGGATGCAATGATGGTTCAACATCTGTAAATCAATGTGATACACATTAACAAAATAAAATATAATAGGATCATCTCAATAGATGCAGAAAAATCATCTGAAAAAATTAACACCCATTTATTATAAAATCTCTTAACAAAGTGGGTTTAGAGGGAATGTATCTCAACATAATAAAGGCCACATATGACAAATCCACAGCTAACATCATACTCAATAGTGAAAAGCTGAAAGATTTTCCTCTAAGATCAGGAACAAAATAAGTGTTCCCACTTTTGCTTCTTTTATTAAACAGAGTATTGCAAGTCCTAGCCATAGCAATTACACATGAAAAATAAAAGGCAACAAAATTGGAAAGGAAGAAATAAAACTGTCACTATTTGCAGATGACATGATGCTATATATAGGAAACCCTAACGACTCCACCAAAACACTATTAGAATAAATTAATTCGGTAGAGTTGCAAGATACAAAATTAATACACAGAAATCTGGTGCATTCCTATATACTAATAACAAACTACCAGAAGAAAAATTAAGAAAACAATTGTACAATTGCATTAAAAAGAAGAAAATACCTAGGAATAAATTTACCAAGGAGATGATAGACATGTACCCTGAAAACAATAAGACATTGATGAGAGAAAATAAAGATGACATAAATGTTGGAAAGATATACCATGTTCAGGGATTGGAAGAATTAATATTGTTAAAATCCATACTACCCAAAGCAATATATAAATTCAATGCAATTCCTATCAAAATACCAATAGCATTTTTCACAGAACTGGAACAAATAATCTTAAAATTTGTATGGCACCACAAAAGATCCCAAATAGCCAAAACAATCCCAAAAAAGAACAAAACTGGAGATGTCATGCTCCCTGACTTCAAACTATACTACAAAGCTACAGTAATCAAAAGAGTACAGTACTGGCACAAAAACAGACATAGATCAATGGAACTGAATACAGCACACAGAAATAAACTCATGCATGTTTGTTCAATTAATCTATGACAAAGGAGGTAAGAATATACAATGGAGAAAAGATAGTCTCAGCAATAAATGGTGTTGGGAAAATTGGACAGGTACATGCAAAAGAATGAATCTGGACCATTAACTTATACTATATACAAAAATAAACACAAAATAGATTAAAGACTTGAATGTAAGGCATGAAACCATAAAAATCCTAGAAGAAAGCATAGGCACTCAGCTCTTTCACATCAGTCTCAGTGGTATCTTTTGGATATGTCTCTTCAGACAAGGTCAACAAAGCAAAGATAAACGTGTGGGACTACATCAAAGTAAAAAGCTTTTGTGAAGGAAACCAACAACAAAACAAAATGCAACCTACTGAATGGGAGAAGACAATTGCAAATATATATCTGATAAGGAGTTAATATCCAGAATATATAAAGAACTCAAACAACTTAATAGTAAAAAAAAAAAAAAAAAGCCAAACAGCTCGATTAAAAAATGGCTGAGGACTTCAATAGACATTTTCCCAAGGAACACATACAGATGGACGACACATAAAAAATGTTCAACATCATTAATCATCAGGCAAATGCAAATCAAAACCATAATGAGATATCACCTCACATCTGTCAAAATGGCTGTTATAAGAAAGACAAAAAATAACAAGTGTTGGCAAGGATGTGGAGAAAAAGGAACCCTCATCCACTGTTGGTGAGAATGTAAACTGGTGTAGCCATTATGGAAAAGAATATGAAGATTCCTCAAAAAAGTTAAAAATAGAACTACCATATGATCCAGCAATTTCACTTCTGGGTATTTACCTGAAAAAATGAAAATACTAATCTGAAAATCATATGCACTCCTATGTTCGTTGCAGTGTCATTTACAATAGCCATGACTTGGAAACAAAGCATACATACAGACAAATGGATATATATATATACACACACACAATACAATATTAGTCATAAAAAAGAATGAAATCTTGTGATTTGCAACAACATGGAAGGACCTAGAGTGTATTGTGCTAAGTGAAATAAGTCAGACAGAGAAAGACAAATACTGTATGATTTCACTTATATGTGGAATCTAAAAAACAAAACAAACAAAAAACCAGAAACAGAATCATAGATACACAGAACAAATTGGTGGTTGTTGGAGAGGAGGGAGTTGGGGGAATAGGCAAAATAGACGAAGAGGACTAAGAGGCACAAACTTCCAATTACAAAATAAATAAATCATGAAGAGTAATATACAGAATAGGAAATATGATATTTAGTGATATCGTAATAACTTTAAATACAACACATGGTAACTAGACTTATGGTGATCATCTTGTAATATACATAACTGTTGAATAATTATGTTGTACACCTGAATCTGGACCACTATCTTACACCATACAAAAAAATCAACTCAAAATGGATTAAAGACTTGAATGTAAGACCTGAAACCATAAAACTCCCAAAAGAAAACATGGGGAGGGGGGCCATTGTAGGGTCTTTGACATTGTACTGTCTTGTATGATATTTTGAATTTGACACCAAAAGCAAAGGTAACACAAGCAAAATAAACAAGTGGGACTACATCAAACTAAAAAGCTTCTGTACAGCAGAGGGAACTATCAACAAAATGAAGAGGCAACCTATGGAATGGGAAAAATTTACAAATCATATCTGATAAGAGGTTAATATCAAAATATAAAGAAATTATACAACAGAAAAAAATCCAATAAAAAATAGGCAGAGGATCTGAACATTTTTCCAAAGACATAAAAATGGCCAACAGGTATAAGAAAAGGTGCTCAACATCACTAATAATCAGGGAAATGCAAATCAAAACAACAAGGAGCTATCACTTCACCCCCGTTAGAAAGGCTTTTATCAAAAAGATAAGAAATAAAAAGTGTTGGCTAAGATGTGGAGAAAAGGGAACCCTGTGCATGCTTGGTGGGAATGTAAATTGGTGCAGCCACTATGGAAAACAATATGAAGTTTCCTCAAAAAAATCAAAAATAGAACTAGCATATGATCTAGCAATTCCACTTCTGGTATTTATCCGAAGGAAACAAAATCACTATATTGCATTCCCACGTTCATAACAGCATTACAATAACCACAACATGGAAATAATCTAAGTGTCCATCAACAGAGGAATGGATAAAGAAAATGTAGTGTACATGTACAGTGAGGCGTTATTCAGCCACAAAAGTGGAGGTAATCCTGCCATTTGTAACAACATGGATGGACCGTGAGGGTGTTATGCTAAGTGAAATAAATCAGAGAAAGACAAATACCATATGATCTCACTTATATATGGAACCTAAAAAAGAAAAATATATGGAATCTAAAAGAAAAAAACAGAAAAACTAACAAAAAACATGAGCCCAAATATACAGAACAGATTGGTTGCTGCCCAGAGGTGGAGTATGGGGACTTGGGGAAATGGGTAAAGGGGGTCAATAGGTACAAACTTCCAGTTACAAAATAAGTCATGGAGATGTAATATACAGCATGGTGACTATAGTTAAAAGTATTGTACTGCATATTTGAAAGTTACTAAGAGTGTAGATTTAAAAAGTTCTTGTTGCAAGAAAAAAATTCCTAACTGCGTGTGATGATGGATGTTAACTTATTGTGGGGATCATTTTGCAACACATACGGAATCAACATGTTGTACACCTAAAACTAATATAATGTTACGTGTCAATTATATCTCAATTAAAACATAAAAGGAGGTACACAAAGGAAAAAGCAAGGGGATTTCCAGCTTCTGACATAAAAAATAGATTACAGAGCAGGACAGTAAACAGGTTACTGTTCTGAGAGAGAGTTTTCCAGGTAATTTGATTCCTTCTCTCCAATATATCAAGGGGCCTAGCCAAGAGGACCCCGTTCATCACAACACTTGAACTTGTAAGCAAAAGGAGGATATGATGTAGGGAAAGTAGAAGGAAGACTTCCTTTTTTCCAGCCCTGGGTGATGGTGGGAAGGAAACTTAAGGGAGATTAAAGGAGGCAATTAAGACTGACCACTTTGTTCTGATGTCCCTGGATTGGGGCACTGGGATGGAGAGATATGTTTCCTAAGTGAGGGTAACATGGAAGGCAGAAGGAAACCCTTGTCCTGGCTCCTGATTTAGTGCCCTGGGAAGAGGCCCCCTCTCAGTAAGTCCTGACCCAGCCTGGATACAACTGCACCATTGCAAAGGTGGGTACAGTCAGGCCAAGGAGGCTTGAAGTTTGTTTCCTGATCTCCGAGTTTCCATGTGGGGTGGATACTAGATGGGGCTCCAGTGGGCCTGCTTTGGAAGTTTTCCCAGGAAGGGTCAAATGACTCGGCTGCAGAGGCTAGGGTGGGCCCTCAGGCCTGCAGAATGGACGGAGACCTTGGCAGAGATCTGGGGTCTGAGGCCTGTGAAATTCAGGTGAACCCAATTCGGCCAGGAAGAAGCTCTGGTTCTGGGAAAGCTGAGAAAGACCAGCAGCCACTGAAGTTGGCTTAGGATCTGGCAGGAAAAGGGGATAGTGCCGCATACTCAAAAGACCTGCAAAGACCTGGCTCTTCCCTGTACCATAACATACAGCCCTCAGATCACACACCTAGGTACCACCTGGGGAACAGAAGTGGGCCAAGGGAGTGTTAGTAAGGATTGTCCAGAGAAGAAAACCAATAAGAGATATCTCTCTATCATCTACCAATCCATCCACACATCCAAGGAATTTGCTCACATGATTATGGAGGCTGAGACATCCCAAGGCCTACAGTTGGCAAACTGAAGACCCAGGAGAGACAATGGTACAGTTCTAGTCCGAAGGCAGAAATAGACTGATGTTCTGCTCAAAGACAGCAGAAAGAGAGTGAATTTTCCCGTTTTCAGCCTTCTTTTGTTCTAGTCAGGCCTTCATTAGATTGGATGAAGCCCACCCACATTGGGGATGGCAACCTGCTTTGCTCAGTCTACTGATTAAGATGTTAATCTCATCTAGAAACACCCTCACAGACACACCCACAATAAGAGTCAACCAAATATCTGGGCCCCTGTGGCCCCATCACGTTGACATATAAAATTAACTATCACAGGAAGCCATCTAGAAACAGAGTTTTCCCAAAAGAGTATTAACTGAAAGGACAGTTTATATTATCAGACTGGGTTAAATTTAACTAAGATTAGAGACTTAGTGATTTTTTTTTTTCATCCCACTAACTGCTAAATGGGAGATTATGAAAGAGAATAGACGAGATCCAAGGGAAAATTAAAATCACATTTTTTCTGCATATTCAGCTACAGATAAAGGTATACTATGTGGAGACAGCAGAAACAGGAAGAACTACAATCCTGCAGCCTGTGAAACAAAAACCACATCCACAGAAAGACAGCAAGATGAAAAGGCAGAGGGCTATGTACCAGATGAAGGAACAAGGTAAAACCCCAGAAAAAAAACTAAATGAAGTGGAGATAGGCAACCTTCCAAAAAAAGAATTCAGAATAATGATAGTGAAGATGATCCAGGACCTTGGAAAAAGAATGGAGGCAAAGACTGAGAAGATGCAAGAAATATTTAACAAAGACATAGAAGATTTAAAGAACAAACAGAGATGAACAATACAATAACTGAAATGAAAACTACACTAGAAGGAATCAATAGCAGAATAACTGAGTCAGAAGAACAGATAAGTGACCTGGAAGACAGAATGGTGGAATTCATGGCTGCAGAACAGAAGAAAAAAGAATGAAAAGAAATGAGACTTAAAAGGCCTCTGGGAAAACATTAAACACAACAACATTCGCATTATAGGGGTCCCAGAGGGAGAAGAGAGAAAGAAAGGGCCCGAGAAATTATTTGAAGAGATTATAGTCAAAAACTTCCCTCACATGGGAAAGGAAAGCCACCCAAGTCCAGGAAGCGCAGCGAGTCCCATACAGGATAACCCCAAGGAGAAACACGCTGAGACACATAGTAATCACACTGGCAAAAATTAAAGACAAAGAAAAATTATTGAAAGCAGCAAGGGAAAAATGACAAATAACATACAAGGGAATTCCCATTAGGCTAACAGCTGATTTCTCAGCAGAAACTCTACAAGCCAGAAGGGAGTGGCATGATATACTTAAAGTGATGAAAGGGAAGAACCGACAACAAAGATTACTCTACCTGGCAAGGATTGCATTCAGATTCGATGGAGAAATCAAAAGCTTTACAGACAAGCAAAAGTTAAGAGAATTCAGCACCATCAAACCAGCTCTACAACAAATGCTAAAGGAACTTCTCTAAGTGGAAAACACAAGAGAAGAAAACGGCCTACAAACACAAACCCAAAACAATTAAGAAAATGGTCATAGGAACATACATATCAATAATTACCTTAAACATGAATGGATTAAATGCTCCAACCAAAAGACACAGGCTTGCTGAATGGATACAAAAACAAGACCCATCTATATTCTGTCTACAAGAGACCCACTTCAGACCTAGGGACACATACAGACTGAAAGTGAGGGGATGGAAAAAGATATTGCATGCAAATGGAAATCAAAAGATAACAGGAGGGCTTCCCTGGTAGTGCGGTGGTTGAGAATCTGTCTGCCAATGCAGGAGACACGGGTTCGAGCCCTGGTCTGGGAAGATCCCCCATACCACGGAGCAACTAGGCACGTGAGCCACAACTACTGAGCCAGCGCATCTGGAGCTTGTGCTCCACAACAAGAGAGGCAGCGACAGTGAGAGGCCCGTGCACCATGATGAAGAGTGGCCCCCGCTCACCGCAACTAGAGAAAGCCCACGCACAGAAACGAAGACCCAACACAGCCAAAAATAAATAAATGATGGACTAATGGATAAAGAAGATGTGGTACATATATACAATGGAATATTACTCAGCCATAAAAAGGAACAAAATTGAGTCATTTGTTGAGATGTGGATTGATCTAGAGACTGTCATATAGAGTGAAGTCAGGAAGAGAAAAACAAGTATCGTATATTAACACGTGTAGGTGGAACCTAGAAAAATGGTACAGATGCATCGGTTTGCAGGGTAGAAGTTGAGACACAGATGTAGAGGACAAACGTATGGACACCAAGGGGAGAAAGCCTCTGTGTGTGGGGGCTATGGTGGTGTGTTGAATTGGATGATTGGGATTGACATGTATACACTGATGTGTATAAAATTGATGACTAATAAGAACCTGCTGTATAAAAAAAATTAAAAAATTAAAAACAAAGATATACTATGTGGGATCACCCTATCTATTCTGTAATCTGTTTTTCCCATACAAACATACATACTAGACAGCTTTCTGGATTAATAAATATGGATCTCCCTAAAAGTCATATTTAATATTTGCTTAGTATTTCATTGTCTAAAAAGATCATGATTGAAATACTCAGACTCCTGTTGATGGACATTTAGGTTGCTTCTAATTTTTTACTCTTAAATTAGTAAATTTACTCTTATAGTAAATGCTGTGATAAACATCAAAGAGGATTTAAATGTACACAGTTCACCCTCCCAAAGCTTTTAGACTCCCAATTGTTTTGCCATATTGAGGAGAAAAATAATTTTATTTATCCTTTTTACATGGGAGTATGGGAAGAAAAAAAGGGAGAATAGGAATTCAACAAGGAGCTCGTAAATGGCTGGGGGATGCCCAGCGATGGGGCCTGCGAACGCCTGGCCGCTCGTCCCTGCCCGACTGTGACCACACGTGTGGGATAAGGGAGCACAAGGTGGTGCTGGTTTGTGCCTCTCAGAGACTTCTTACTTGCCTGCCACGCACACGCTTTCCACCCCGTGCTTTCCATAGCAGACTCCTATGGGCTCTCCCGGGACCAAGAGAGGGGAAGAAGTAAAGCTGGGCAGGAAGCATGCTTCTGCCTTCCTGCTGAGATAATAAAGTGGAGAAGGCAGGAGAAGCGGGGCCACCTGAAGGACGGCCAGCGGCCCTATCTACACAGTCCAGAGCGGGTCTGCCGTGGGCCAGCTCTGTTTATCCGGGTCCACGTGCTCCCGATGGCAGGCTACTGCATGGCTTCAATTAGACTTTCTGACTGATGGCCAGTTTAATGAGCCTATTTACAGAGGGTCATTCAACATGGCAATTACACCTATAAATCTATTTGCAGCAGGACTCGAATAACTTTCTGTACACAGCCCTATATAAAACTGCTGTCTGATTAATTAACATTAATTTCCCCGCCGCATGGAAGCAGCTGCAGTTGGGGTAAATGCTTCCAGCTCCTCTCTGCAGGCCCTGGGAGAATGGCAGGGGTTCTCTCAGGCGGGGGAACCTAGAAAAACGGTACAGATGAACCGGTCTGCGCTTCACCGGCTGGGAGGGAGGGTCCCGTTGAGGTAGTTGCTATTCCAAAGTTCTTCGTGTTTCTTCTGTCCCTCTGTTCTTTCTCTGGTCCTGTTTGATTGATGTTTCAGGGCAGTGTTATATATAGGGGGCAACATTCAATTAATTAGATATGAAATATTTATAACCCTGCTGTATCTATCAGAGAAGAGCCCTTTAATAGATCTTCTCATTAGTATGAGCTGGTGACTCATTTCTCTGCTTTCACAGTCATTTGGAATTAAAATCCAATTAATCTAATATCCCTGTGAATGTTATTAAATTATTCGAAAAACTGCATTGAGGAGATAGAGTGAGGGGAAGAAGCCGGCCTCGTGGGTACTCATTTCCTCTCTGCAAAGCACACAATGCCGGTGAGGGGGACAAGCTCCCCTTTACTTTGGGCTCTTCTAGCTTTTGGGTTGTGTCTACACTTGGCAAATAAAGCACAGGACTGCGAATCAGGAGTTCTCAGCTGCCAGTGCCAACACTGCCTAAGCTCATACCACTACCGCCATCACCACCAAACCCAGAAAACCAGGTGTTGGAGCCTCCAAAGCATTTGTAGGATTGTAATGAAGTGAAAAGATATGCTTTGCACTGTGTTAAGCAGCTCTAAATGAACCTCTTTAAGGCAGAAGCAGTATTAAGAGTAAAGGCTGAATCAGAAGCTCCCAGGCTCCATGCACTTCTAGAATGCTGTGGTTTTATGAATTCTTAATCTGGGCGCCCTGTAAAAACGTCAGCAATAACGGTCTAGGATTTCATAGGAATGAGAAGAATAAAAAGGCAAAGGCTCTTCCTTGCGTTTGGAAAGACAGGGATGGTTGCCATCATTCACAAATTTTCATACCACAGGGCATTTCATTTGCCCAGTGGCCTACAGAAGCACTTGAAATTTTTGCATTCACGGGGCAGGGGGGAGGCAAAGTATGTTGCAAGAATGGTGAGCAATGATGTGAAGCTTTGCCAATTGATTGAAATTATAAAATTTTGATGCAGTATTTGGAGATCTCCAACTCCAGACTTTAGTTATAACTAAATGACATAGTGAAGGAATAGTGACATAATGATTCTAGAAACCAGTGACAAAGGCTCTCAAATTCCTCCATCCTTGCCAAATCCAACACCACAGTTAGACAGACACTGATTTCCTACTGCATGCCAGGCGTTACACTGCTAGGTATTACTTACATATATATTTATCACCTGAAATATTCCCCAAAGGATGCAATGGTGAAAAAGACTTGGCTCCTGACTTTGAGAAGCTTCTAGATATGAAGACAGATCATTTAAAATATGATAGGTTGAGAGACTTTGCTACAGGAGCAAAGTAGGGAGACCTGGAAGTCAGGGAGAACTTCCTGGAGGAGGTAAATGATGGAGACATGTTCCTGCATTGGCTTAGGCTGTTCTCTGAGTTCTGACATCTTTCCCCCCTCTTTCTTCCCTACCTTCCATCCTTTTCAAGTCCTGTCTTTTTTAGGATGCCTTCCTTCACTAATGCAGTCCTATATTGAAACTGTCCATCACTCATTGCCTTTGTCACTCATTCTGCCACTAAATTAGAGATTGCACCTATTATTAATGGGTTTCTATGTGTGCTTGTTGCCCCTACATTATAATTGTTTGAGGGACAAGACTGTTGCTTACATTGTAGATTGCATCTCATCAATAGTAAGCACTCTGCTAAGAACATAGTCGACACTAAAAATTTGAACAAAAGGTTACCCAACATTTAGTTTCTGTAGTAAGTACTTTGCCAAATGTAATGCAGTTTATTCGATGGTTTTCCATTTTCTCTCTTTGTTCTTAGCTGTCAAAAATGGCTGCTCTGATTGTAAACTCCTGCGGAGGACAATTTAGCGACTCTTACAACTTACAGAAGCATTTATCCTTTTGACCCAGCAACTGCATTTTTGGGACTTATTTTATAGATAAGTTTGCACATAAATGAAATTGTATGTATACAAAATTATTCATTGCATGAATGTTTGTAGTGGTGAAAGATGAGAAACAAACCAGATGTCTATCATTAAGGGATTCTGGTCCATACATATAACAAAATATTTAACAGTTTTAAAAAAAAGAATGAGAATGTTCTCTATGCACTGATATGGAAAATCTTTGAGATAAATCGTCCAGTGAAAAATGCGAGGTTCAGGACAGGATGTATTTATAGGGTACCTTTGCATTAAAAGAGGAAGAAAAATAAGTTTGCTGGTTGTATAAAGAAACTCTTTTGAAAGATAAACTAGTCATAGTAGTTTCCTCTGGTCAAGTATGTGGGGTTAGGCAGAGGTTAAGGATGATAAATGTATTTTTCATTCTATCTTTTTTTGTATTTAAAATTTTTATTTAAAAATTAGACAGCAAAGTTGATTCTTTTTGGGTATAGGATTCTATGAATTTTAATATGTGTGACCATTATGTAGCCATTACGGCAATCAGGATGCAGAATAGTTTCACCATCCCCCAAAGCTCCCTTCGCAGTCATACTCTCCTGCCCTCAGTACCTGGCAACCACTCCTGTTATCCGTCCCACTTTACAACGACGTCTTATAAATGGTATACTGTATGTCATCTTTTGATTGATGCCTTAGAGATTCATTTAAGTTGTTGTATCAATAGTTTGTCCCCTTTCTATTGTTGAGTAGTATTTCATGTGTGGATGGTCCATAGTTTGCTTACCCACTCATCTGTTGAAGAACATTTGGATTGCTTTCATTTGGGGGCAGCTGTGATAGAGCTGCTATAAACATTTATGTACATGTTTTGGTATGAACATATTTTCAGTTCTGTAAACACTCAGAAGTTGGATGGCTGGGTTACGTGGCAAGTGTATGTGTGCCTTTAGTAGAAACTGACAAACTGTCTTCCAAAGCGGCCACACCTTCTTCCATTCCCTCCAACGTCTGAGAGTTCCAGTTGCTTCACATCCTCATCAGCACTGGTATTATATTTTAAATTTTAGCCATTTTAATAGGTTGTAGAAGTTTATCGTGGTTTTAATTTGAATTCCCCCAATGGCCTATGATGTGCTTATTTGCCATTCTTATATCCTCTTTGGTGAAGTGTCTGTTTATATTATGTATGTGTGTGTGTGTGTGTGTGTGTGTATGTGTGTGTTATATAGATTTTGAATAATGTGAACGTATTACTTATTTGAAAATTAAATTTAAAAAAATGGCTGCCTTATCCCCAAGGCCCCAAAGCCCTATTTCCCATTTCAGGAAGGGATTCTGGGTGTGGTAAATCACATCACAATAGCCTGGCTTTCCTCATTTTGAAAATGAGAGCGATAATCCTTACGCCATTGATCCAGAGATGCCCCTCACGGGAAAGCTAAGCGACAAGGAGATTACATGACCTTCCCGTGGCCTCACGGTGGCTGAGGAGCGAACAGCAGAACTGAGATCTCAGGTTCTCAAACGCTGTCAGGGCAAAAGGCCCTGTAACTCCTCACTCACTCCTGGTTGTGGTGCCAAAACCCTTAGCAGCTGAGCGGAACTTTCGTCCAGACACACGCGGCCATCCTGAATGTGCATTTCTGGACGTTAAATTCCCAGCTGGTAAAGGTTTATGTAAACAAACAAACCTACCATTTCATGCTGTCACTAGGAATTTGGAATTGCTTCTGGAGTGTCCTGAGGATCCTCTCTGGAAATATTTTTCTTCTCTTTTCCTGGTGGGAGCCTAGAGTCCAGTTTGTTGTAAGTCCATTTGGCAGGAAAATCTGTTACCATCTCACACCATCAGTTGTGAGAAAAATCACAACTCCTAGCGGCTCAACATCACTTAATTAAAGTCGGCAAACATTTTGAACTCTTACTCTATGCCTGGCCTGCACTAGGAAAACCAAGACAGTCTCTGGTCTCAAGAACTCAACTGCAGTCAAATGTCATTCCTTATAAGGAGGCTCACAGTGATAACCTGGGAGGTGTAGAGAAGGCATGCATCCTCATCTTCCAGATGAGAAAACTGAGGCCCAGAGAGGTTAGATAATAGATGGGAGGTCTGGGGTTTACACTTAGATCTCTCTGACTCTAAAGCCCATACTCTTTCCAATATACCAGTGATTTATCTTGTCATCAAAATTTTTTATGCTTATTCATAAATATACAATTTTATTTGCCATATTCAGGAGAAGCTTAGGCGTTAAACTTTAAGCTACTAAAACACAGGATATCTAAAAAATATATAGAAGTGTAAGTATCCCAACCCCTTAGAATGTTAGTGAATTAAGTCTTAATATCTTTAAATGAGAAAAAACACAATCGTATCACATCAAGGCATAAGACAAACCAATGCAAAGTGGCCAAGCAGCTTCCCACAGAGCTCCTCCCAATGACCAAGAAGTGACATCTGTCCTAGTGAGCTCCACTGGGTGAGAAAGGCCAGCCTGTTACTAAATCTGCTTTATAGAAAGGATTTTGATAAACTGTTTACACCAAAATTTTAATAACCCACAATGGTCCTTATAACAAGGAGGCAGTAAGTCCTAGATGCCCTGAGAACTCGGTTAAACAGGTCTTTGGCAAAGACTACAGCACGAGCAAGAAGTCTCAGGAAGCGTCTGCAGCCAGACAGCGTCAGAAGGCTCACTTTACAGCAGCGCCGAGGTCAGTTTGCACACCTCCTCCCAGAAACAGCCAGCATTCGAGAAGCAAAGACTTTGTTCATTGCAGCTATGTCCTTCAGACTCTGACATTTTTCGCTACCGTCTGAGTTAAATCTATTTTGAAGTATGCTACTGGCAGGGTTTTGTTTTGTTGTTTTAAAGGAATTCTAGTAGCTCCAATGTAACATCGAATTAACAGTCTGCAGGTTTTGTGGTTTATCTCAAACACCTCTGCCAACAGTAGAGAGAACTTCATAGTTATACAAAGAAAATAAAGGAGTAGGCAAGAGAGAGCCACTGGGATGTACCACCAGCGTGCTAACTGTTCAGTGTCATCCAGATTTGAAAGTAAAGAAGTCTGGTGAAAAACCTGTCTTCCTGCTACAACCATGATCACCACTAAATGACGGCAAAGCCATTTGACAGTCGTCAGCTTCCACCATTAACCTGTTTATGGAATGAGGCAAAATGTCTCCCTCTCTAAATTATTTAACAGAATCACTCCAAGATATTAGATCAGTATCTTTTCGGCATTTCTGAAAAGTAAAAACATTTGGAAGTCTATCCACACGTGGAAAAAAAAGGAACACAAAGTTCTCTTGATCTCCTGTCAATTTTGAGTGACATGAAAAAAGTTAAATATGTGAGTGATGGTGTATATCTTGGAGAAAGATAACAATTGTATATATATATATATATATAAAATGAGGAAAAACAAATTTTCATTTAAGTGGTTATTAAATTCATAATGAAAATAAACCATCACCGCTAAGTATCCCTTTCTCTTAGTGATTTATCTTGTGGTGACAGTAGTTGCTTAGTCACTGAAGTTTTATGTGGTTTATGTTTTACCATATTTGTGCTTTTATGGAGGGTATCGGACCAAAAGAAGCTCTTCCATGTGGCAAAATACCTAAAAGGAACTCCTCCATTTAAAAAGGAGGACAGTAATTTGGTGGCAAATATCAATACTTCAGACTACGGGGATCAAGGGCTTTCCCAGTACCCTGGAGAAGGCAGTATGGCATGGCCTGGGAGCGATAATAGCTCTACCACGTGTTAAAATAAGCATCATTGTTACATCTAAAAAGTAGGATTCTATTTAGTGGGAAAGGATTAGGCAGGAGTTTCTAAATCTAAACACACTGAATCGGGTGCCTGGTCTTTAGGGCAAATGCCTACTGAAGTCGAGGGCGGATTCAACGTTAATTTGATAAATATGGCTTTGTTCTAAGTAGAGTAACTAGAAGGAAAATTAAAATCTTCTCCAGGTGTGTGTTTCCATGATTTCTTCAATACTTGTGTAACTAATACCTTCTTTACTTTTCCTCTCTTGTGGACATCATCACCGATAACCACACTCAAACCCCCAAAGACTTTGGGTGTCCACTGGTGAGTGGGTTTTTCAATGAAGAGACCAGGATGGGGCCTCACTTGTCTACGTCTTTGCTCGGGCAGGTCATGGGACGGCAGTGTCCCACCCACTGTGGCAGCCTCCTCTCCACTGAGAACAGTTGGTGCCACTCTCCGTGGATTGGGAGCTTGATGATAATCTGTTACCCTGATGCCCCAAGACCAATACATCTTCATTCAGAGGCATTGCTGGGAGGAGTTTCTCAAACATCTGTAGCTAATACACTTTAAGAACCTCCTGTTTCCACCCCCATCCAAAAAAAAACAAAAACTGGTATGACCTTAAAACCATTTTTATAACTCTTCAATATATGACAAACGTGTTTTGGAGAAAAGGTGTTAATATTAGAGGAAAACTAATGTCATTTAAATTAATTCACTGATAACTGTCAAGCCCAACGTGGTAGAGAAGGCAAGCAGTCGGACACAGCTTCTGAGTGACATCCAAGAGGCTGGCGTGCTGGACCACCTCCAGACCCGCCCTTGAGGTGTGTCCCCACTATATTTTACACGAGGAAATGTTCTGCTTGCTGGGACTTCTGGTTGGTCTTGCTAGGGCCAGCCGGTGAGAGCTGCCTTTCTCCCACCCTCGGGAATCCTTCAGCTGGTACATTTTCCTCCTTCGCCAACTTGGCCCCTTCTCACCTTCTTTGGAAAACCTGGAGCCTTTCTGGGTGTCTGTCCTGCCCCTCAACTCCCAAAAACTGCCCTGGAAATCATCTGGCCAGCCTCTGCTCTTCTGGTTAACATCCCCCCTGCTGAGAAGGTAGCTTCCCTTCTGCTCCCCACCATACGGCCCGCCACCCACCTGCAGCTGAGGTGCTGTGAAGGGAGGCGGCAGGGCTCCTCTGTGGTGTGACCGCACTCCAGAGAGTTAGCCTGGGATTTTAAAATGCCTCTGGTGATCTGCTTTTCACACTGTTGATGAGCCTTAACTGACATTGTCATGGAGCTTTAGACTTTAAAAATTACTTTTGTGGTTCATTTGATGTAATGATTAATAAAAGAAACTAAGTCGGACAGAGAAAGACAAATATCATATGATATCACTTACATGTGGAATCTAAAAAAACGATACAAATGAACTTATTTACAAAACAGAAACAGACTCATAGACATAGAAAACAAATTTATGGTTACCAACGGGAGAAAGGAGGTGGGGGAGGGATAAACTGGGAGTTTGGGATTAGCAGATACAGCCTACTACATGTAAAATAAACAAGGTCCTACTGTATTGCACTGGGAACTATATTCAATACCTTAAACTATAATGAAAAAGAATCTGGAAGAGAATATATATGTAGAACTGAATCACTTGGCTGTACACCAGAAACTAACATTATAAATCAACTATACTTCAATAAAAAATTTAAAAAAGAAACACCACTATAAAAACATACCAGTCTGTAGTGTATAAAAAGTAGCATCATATTAAACCTATTTTCTTTATAACTTGCTCTTTCACATAGTAATGTATATATTTTTTCCACGTTATCAGATACAATAGCCATCAGTTGCCGTGTAATAAATTAGCCCCAAATTTAGCTGTTTCAAACAACAAGCATTTGCTATCTCTCAGTTTCTGAGGGACAGAAACACACACGTTTGCTGGGGGTTCTGGCTCATGGTTTTTCCTAAGGTTGCAGTCAAGACATCAACCAGGGCTACAATCATTTGATTGATTGGGACCAAAGCATTTGCTTCCAAGCTCACTCACAAGGCCTCAGATTGTTTGCACGTGGGTATCTTCACAGGGCTGCTTTAAGGCATGGCAGCTGGCTTCCCCCAGGGGGAGTGATGTGAGAAAGCAAAGCTGCAATGTCTTTTATAACCTCATCTCAGAAGTGACAAACCATTACTTCTGGCATATTCCATTGATCACACAGACCCATTCTGGCACAACGTGAGAAGGGATTAACCCAAAGTATGAATCCTGGGAGGTGGGAACCATTGGCGGCCATCCTGAAGTCTGGCTACCACTGAGTGTGTGTATTTCATCTATAATAACTTTGATTCATAGATCTCCCCGCACCCCCTGGCTTCCTTAGTCCACACAGCACAGAGGGCTGCACCAGCTCCTGCCATCACAGCCTCTTCTCTTCCTCCCCCTTCACCATCCAACTTTCAGCTATGAGTTTGCAGAATGGCTTGTACTCTCACCCTTAGGCTTCTGTGCATCCTGCATCTACACCTCCCTCTTTTCCTGTCTAGTTTTCATCCAGGTATCAGCTCCTCTTAAAAGCCTCTCCTGAACCCGTCTGAACTAGGCACCCCTCTTAAGTGTTCTCCCAGCACCCCTTTCTTCCTCTGCCAAGTACTTTCACATACAGTCTAATAATTGTGTGTTGCTCTTCCTGTCTCTGCTTTCAGACTGGCAGATTTTTTAATATGGGGCCTGATGTCTTACGATGGACTTAGGGTAGTGTCAGTTCATACTACGTGGTCCTCATTTTTTGTTGAATGAATAAATGAACATGCTGCGAATGTGCACCAGGGAACTGTGATCCATGAGAGCTTGACTAAGACTTTCTCCACCATCACCACTGTAGCTTTGTTGCTGCTGCTCCCAAGCCGGCTTCAGAGAACCATCTAGAGCTCTGCCGTGTGAGCTCTTCCAGATCCAGAGTGCGCCAACCAGCACGGCAATCAAGTGGACTCCAGACGCGCAGGCCCCAGACGCGCAGGCTCCGCGGCATGTGGGATCTTCCCAGACCGGGGCACGAACCCGTGTCCCCTGCATCGGCAGGTGGACTCTCAACCACTGCACCACCAGGGAGGCCCTCAAGTTGTGTTTTCATGATGCCGGCTTCCTGGGAAGTTTCAAGTTAATTTTAATCTTCTCACTTTTAAGGCCTCTAAACAGGGCCGTGTTCCCACGTTCCTTGGTGAACCGGGGCCTATCCTATTCCCTAGAACCGTGCTTGTCATGGCAGGGGGCTGTGTGCCCCCATGTCCCTGGGCCTCCCCATGCCCGGCCGGGGGGGCTTCCGGGCTGCGGGCACCTCTTCACCTGGGCCCTGGGAAAGCCAGCCCCGTTCACAGTAGCCAGGCCTACGCCCACCTGGATCTGATGGAGCCTGAGCTTTTAAATTCACCCCACAACATGCACTATTCGTTTTATTGTTTGCTTTTGCCCCCTGTTAAAAGTAGATAAGATGAAAACAATTGTCTGAGCTCTAAATTTTTTTTTTTTAAGTCAGCCTGGCATGTTTGATCTGAAGTTGACTATGGTACTGAGCGATATGTACACCGGTATTTTTTTTCTCCTTTCTTGATGCATATTTCCATTTCTTGCCTAAAATCACTGTTATTCACAGGCCCACTCAGGAAAATAAATATGGAAAAATGGAAGCTACTCAAATAATCTCTTCCATTTATTTAGCATCTACTGTGCTCCAGGCTTGGTGTTAAGGGTTTTCATATTCTTGGCCTCACTGGAACCTCATTACAACCCTCTGCGGCAGGTACTAATATCCCCATTTTGCAGAGGTTCAGGGGGTTTACACAGTTTGCTCAAGGTCACGGAGCTAGCATGGGGCGGTGCTGAGATCTGGTCTTCTGTCTTCCGACTCTAGAGCTCACTCTCATCTCCTCCCCAGGCTCTCCCTTCCTCCGCTGTTTCCAACTATCAATCTGCAGGAATGTCGTGGTTGCCTGAAGACTCATGTTTTTCACCGAGGCTGAAGAGTTTAGTGATTTGAGAAGTCTGGGCAAGTGACTGCGATGGGGTACAGTGCCCATTTGCTGCTGGACTTTTAAAGGGAGAAGTGAGCAAAGCAGGCTGGTCGTGTTTGGCTCCGAACGAAGCCTTGGAAGCCAGGCCCTGGGATGTGGAGGCAGCAGCCAGAGACAAGGCCTGAGGAGGAGACGCCCCCTGCTGCCGCCCCGGCTTCTTCCCCTGCGGGAGCCACTCCTCTTCCACCCACTGGGACGCTCCCTCCGTATTTTTTCCCCCAACAATATTTCTAGCACCCAGAGACTAGTAGGTGGTAGACAGGGATGGATGTCACACTGGCTGATGCTGCGGGGTGCCTCAGTTTCCCCAATCAGCAGCCTTTTGGAAGAATCGGGAGAGATTCGGTGATCTCCCCAGGTAACCATTGTCAGATTCCTGCTGTCAGATGCTCACATAAGAGTCCTAGATTAATCTCAGGCTCCGGCCTCCCATGTAACAGTTGAGCCATCAGGCTGCAGATGAAAATACCTTTTCAACCCTAGTATTATTACCCCTATGGATGGCGCCTTTAATGCACGCTATTGTTATAATGGCTGCACCTGTGTAGCACGCGGGTATTGGAACCGCCGCAGCTGTGGACCGTAATTGCTAAACATTATTTTCTGTTTCTCCCTGAAAGCTTTTGTGCGTGCATGTGTCTATGTCCGCGTGTGTGTTTGTTTCATCTGTAACGACTCTGGTCCAAAGATTCCAGCCCCCTCGTTTTTTAAAACATAAAGCTAAGTGTAAATACATTTCTTTCTAAATGTATGTTTCACAGAAAGTCAGATACAACCACCCTACCCCCGACACACACCCACACACACTCAGTAGTGAGACTTCAGAGAGCGACTTCGGCGCGCGTGTGGTCTGGGGCGAGGTCCCCAAGCTCACTGCTGCTGGGAGCATGGTCTTTATGTGCCATCGCATACAGGCCCTGCCACGATTAATGCATTTGTTCCTTGATACTCAGCCCCCAGGTGTCTGCAGGATAGTGAATCAATTTAGCACTTGCAGGCCCAGATTATCACCAGCACCAAAGACGTTTCTGCACCAGGAACTTCCCAATTCAAAACAAGAAAATTTCTAACACTTTTCCCCCCTTATTTCCCCCTTTCATTCTCTTCGTGCTTTTCTGTGCAGTCACTCAAGACCCCCGTGAGATGCTGCAGCCACTGGAAGGCTGCAAGTCAGCCTTTGAGGTAGTGCTTTTAAAGTCAGCAGCGCAGCTAGTAATTTGAGATCTTCACGGAGGCAGGCGGCGGCCGCGTCCCTCTCTCTGTGCACATCCTACCATCCCAGGGGACCTGTCATGATACACAATCTGACCACTGGCCTCGCAGGTGATATTTGCTGTAGTTATCTCAGCCAGGGTCTGGTGGGTGACAAAAAGAACCATCTGTCTGTGGGCGGAAGAAATTCTCCTTTTCTCCTTCCCTTGCACTTACCTCGTTCACAAGGAGGAACTAGCTGCTGCCTCCAGCCAGAGGATGAGTGTAGAAGAAACAGGCGACATCGTAGCACGGGATTGCCGCTTTTGGATGAGGTGACGGGGCTCCTGGCCACCTGCCCCGAGCGTTAGGGAAGAAAAGACCAGAGGACGCTCCACCAGCAGCGTTTGAAACACGCTCAGGCAGTGAGAATGGGCCTCCCCACGGCTCTTTCCCCTGGTATAAATAGGGGCATCGTTTACGCAGGTGGGCAGGGTTGTCAATCACCTTCAATCACGTCCTCACAGAAATGAGTAGAGTTTCTCAGAGAAATGGCATCCCGTTTCCCTAACCCCTCTGGCAGGTTTCGCACGAAGCGGGATATGGGGCTTACTGTAGAAGCCTGCAGTTACAGGGCTGAGACAAGCAAGAACGTGGGTCCTCTCTGTTGTGGGCACTCAGCTGAGAAATAAGATTTCTAGGCTTGCAGACTTCTTCACACGTTAGAGACTGCAACGGTAGAAAGATGACTTCCTGCTTTCCGAGTGGTGGCGTGTCCTGGTCAGTGTGCCTGTTCCTTTGCTGGGTTTTCTTTTTCTTCAGAGGGAGGAACACAGAGGTGTTCAAATAAACAAACATGTCTATTCAATTGCCTTGTTTATTGACAACACGTTGCTGGTGAGCCATGACTAATGGGCGGGGTGCACTATAAGGGAAAGGGACGTAAACATCTTATAACCCATCAGGATATCAGTAGCGGCATTTCATTTTTTTATGCTGAAAACATATGACTTTAAAATACTAAAATCTATTGAAAAAATCAAATTCAAGATTATTTAGCTAGGCAAACTAACGAATTTTTTTCCATCTTTTTTTTAAATTGAAGTATAGTTGATTTACAACGTCATATTAGTTTCAGGTGTATGGCAAAGTGATTCAGTTATATATATTCTTTTTCAGATTCTCTTCCATTATAGGTTATTACAAGATATTGAGTATAGTTCCCTGTGCTATACAGTAGGTCCTTGTTGTTTATCTGTTTTATATATGGTAGTGTGTATATGTTAGTCCCAAACTCCTAATTTGAACACGTTTTTGAAAGACAGTAAGTATTAATAAAAGAACTAAATAGAAAACCTAAATAAATAAAATAATAAGAATAAAATAAATAATAAAAGCTAACTAAAAAACATTGAGAATCTATCCACTTCTCTTCAAGTCCTATAAGAGTTAAGGAGTCTGTGAATGACATTGAAAAAATCTGGTAAACTTTGTCAGTGTGATTGATTATTCCTTCTTTGAAGAATCTGCTTAATTGGTAAAATGGGCTTTCTGTTCTATTATGCATATGATTAGTGCTTTTATAGTGACTTTTTTGAGTATATCTATGTTGTGCAGGCCTAGTGACAGAAAAGAAAGGAAGCCCCTAAGTGAAACCCTTCTTTACTAACCCACATAGATGAATTTGTAAATAGGTGACTGCCTATTGTACTTTTCTCCAGAAGGGGGCAACATTTCCTTAAGAATTTGTAAGAAAACTGTAGCTTCAGAAAATGACGATTTATCTCTGGACATTGTGTTTTGTTCTCTTTTCAAAGGCACAGCACAAAATGCATGGTCCCTCACACCCATCCTCCCTGTTTATTCTCACCAGATTAAAGGGAAGAATATTGTTTTTTTTTCTCTCTCTCTCTCTCCCTCTGGAGAACAAATTTTCATTGTCAAGGTTTTCAGGCTGACCTGAGTTTATGCTGAAATGGATTTACGTAGCTGACAATTTCAGATGGTTAGCCCTCCAATTCCACCTCATGTCCCCGAGAGGGGGTGTTTTTCTGGGGGGCGGGAGGTCTGTGTGAAGATTCACCTTCGTTTGTGGCAGTTAAATCAGATGCCCACTCACAACCATGAGCATCCCTTACGTTCTGAGAACCCCAGTGAAGCCACGATAAGTCTCTGCAATGATCACTCCTTGCTGCATTTGGCTGCTTGCTTGTCTCCTAATACTTGTTCACGCTGAGATTCAGAAGCAAGAGGAACGAGAGTGGAGACACTTGCACGGGCTGAGGTAGTAAAATCAAACAGTGGAGTCGGTTGTCCAGACCCGAACATTGGGGCTCCTGCGTGCAGCCCAGTGTCTCACTGGCAAGTCGGGGACTGTTGTTCCAGGAATTGGAAATGTTGCCGTGTTCTCTTCACTCCACCCCACACCATCTTCCCCCATTTTCGGACGTATTTTCATTGGGGGAGGGTATGGTGGTTGTAACGCACACGTCCATACACACAAATGGGTCTGGTTTAAAGTAACTTTGAGAACTGTTATTACTTCTGTTTCTGACCAGCAATCTCTTTGTGTGATATACTTCGTTTCCTGATTAGAAAAGAAACTTGGAGTTAAATACTACTTAGCTATGGGAATTGTTCCAAATTATAATAAAAGATGAACATTTTAAAATGTATTTGGAGCGATGCTTTGTATCGTGTCAACTTGAGACCTTGCCTTTCACCTTGGGAGGAGGGATGGTATGCCCTTTCCCAGGAAATACCTTACTAGCCAGTCTTACTGTTCTCAGTCTCTCTCTCTCTCACACACACACACACACTCACACACACACACACAGAGTTTCCAGTAGTATGTGCACTACAGCTCCTTATCTCTGGCACAAACACTCCATAATTCCCCTTGGCCAGAGAATAGGAAGTGGCTTCTCGACTGTTCGGGTGGCTCCATCTGCTTCCCATGACACACACAGGTGCCTTCGCCCTTTCTTCTTGAAGCCACCCGCACGGCTGCCTCCCTCTCGGACCCTGGGAGAAAAGTCCTCTCTCTCCCTGCAGACGCTCCCTCTCTTCATCCCCTCGCCCACTGGCCCCTGAGCCCCTTCTTTTCTCCCTGCCCCTGCCTTACCTGATGGCCAGTGATTCCGTTCCTGTTTCTTCCTGGGTGCACGGGGAGAGCTCTTCTGACCTGCCCCAGAGGGGGTGCATGTCTGGATGAGCTAGACATGGCAGGAAGAAGGAGACAAAATGTGCTGCCACGTGTGCTCATCAACTTGAAACATTTTTAAAGGTAAAGATGTGTAGATTACACACTAACATACAATACCGTGTCAAACCAATATCAATACAACGTAACGTTGAAGAATGAAACTGCTCTTGACATCAGTGACGTCAACTCTTCCCAAAGCTCAGAAACTTCCATTTATACACGTAGCTGATTTTGACTTTTCTCGAAGCTACTGGACCCAAGTCACGAATTGTGTAGCTCATGTGCACTCCTCTGCCCAAGGGGAAAATGACTCTTTATTGCCCTTATCTCGTCACAGCCCCTGTCTGCTGGGTGGTGCGGGCAGGGAGGGCAGGGGACTCCTCCTTGCAGGAGAATTCCATGAACTGTTTGATGTTTACGTTGGTCTCTGCCTCTTCGGGTGTCTCAGGTTTCCCGGCCCTGACTCTTCTCCTCCTCCAGATGGCACGTGACCCCTGGAGGTGAGGTCATCTGTAGTCCTACTGTCTTCCAAGGTGGAGTGGCTGGCCTTTCCTGCATCTGGCTCGATGACCACTGAGGCATGGCTGGTTGCATCCAGCATGTGGGAGGCTGATGTGCTAGTACCGTACCTACCACTGGTTTGGGCCATTTGCTCCTTTTCTTAAGGCCACCACCTGAGAGCCTGTGCTGGTCCCCCTCTGCATCCTCACACAAGGCACAGAGTTCGTCTAGAATCCCCACGTACACCACCGGGAAGGGGGACGTCAGAAGCCCTATCCTGCCCTTTCCACTGAGGATGCTGTCCCATCCCCCTGGGCTGGGGGATCACTTGCAGCCACTCCCTGCTACACCCTGGAAACAGGCCACTAGCTCAGAGTTTGTCTCCCACACTTTTCTGGATATTTCAAAAGATTTACCCCATCCTAAGGATAAGGGGTGGGCCATGAGAATCTTGCTGTTGGAACTTGCTTTCCTGGGGTCTCTCAACAATTCCCGTGATTCCCACCTGGAAAATCCAACCTCCAAAGTTTTCTTAAAAGTTCAGAATCTCCCATCCGTATGCTTTCCTCTATGGCATACCTCTTTTCTACTTTAGAGTAACAAGTATAGTGGCCTAATGGTCATAAGCAGAAGGGGAATCTTATCTACACTCTGAGAAGAAATTTGAGATCTGAGCCCTTGGGCTCGGTTCCTGATATACTAAAGCAATTTGGAAATTTTGCTTTCTCTCTCTCCCTTCTCTACAAAGTCTGTTTTTCACTCTATTGTGTTTCTCAATTTTGAATGCTGAAAGCTAAATACACTTTCTCTTTGAGTTTCTGTTTGAATAATCTTAATGTTTTCTACTCTACCCCTACCCTTCAATAGATACTTCCAAATGAAAGTATGTATACAGAAGTGCAGAAGAGAAAAGCACATTGATATTTACAATCTCCTTCATACTCATCTCATTCACGCCTACAAAAGAGACCATTTCCCCCTCAGCCCCTGCCCAAGCTCTATGCAGAGGAAATGCTACTTCTTGCTGGCAGTCCTGTCTGTGCAAAAGCACCTTAGCTGATTTGTTTGGGTCGATGGTGATGAAGAGCGACTTGTAGCAAAACGTGAGTTTGGGTTTGTTTTACTGATTTTTAAAGTTGTTGCCTGACTTACTCGAATTCCCTTACAAAGAGCGTTCTATAAATCATTTCCGTCTGGTAAATTACGAAATAGTTTATGTGTGTGTGTAGGGGGGCGGGTGTTGGGTGTGGCAAAGTGTTGGAAGGAGTCTCATCTGTATTTCCATTCAGCCTTTGACTTACTACTGAACACGAGTAAAAGGCATTTGGATCGGAACCAAACTCAGCTCGGCACTTCAGTTCTTACCGCTTTTAGCTGACATCTAGAAAAATGATTTTTTTTGCTCATTCTAGGGACAAGAGGGTCTCCTAAGGAAAAAGCTACTACTCCTCTTTACTTCTAGGGAAACTCAAGTGGGTGGCATTAGGAGTGCCACAGGCCCATGGAACCTTCCGGGAGCTCTTGGCCTCCCAATCTCCTCCTGGTACTTTGTGAGGCTGAATCGGGGAGAGGACTTTCCCCACTAGAAATCCTAAATGTCACTGAATGATGACAAGATATCAGACGTCTCATGCAAAATGCTCAGACTGTCTGTAGAATGTAGAAAAAGGACTACAAGATGTGTTGCCTTAGGATCACATCTACACTTCCACCATCAATGCAAGTAGTTGTTCGTTTGGACGGAGGTCCCGGTTCAGTTCATTACTGTTGGTTAGTGGGAGATTATAAACTTGAATTTCAATGGCAGGCACGAGGCTCAGCCTTACTCAATATTTACACGTAATGATAGTTCTCATCAAGGCATAAGGACTTGATAGTTATGAAACGATTATACATCATAACCCAGCTATAAACAGGGTTTTAATTATCACCGGCAGCAGTGACAACGAACATTTATTGAAGAGCTACCCTGTGCCGTAATTGAATTAATGAATCTGTTCATCATAGCCTCCTGTTCCCATAAATATTTGCTTAAGTTCGATCTCGGCAAATCACACAGGCACAAGATCAAGATACCTTATCATTTAAGAAGATTAACTGTTTTCCTACAGTATTAAGAGTTTTTTTTTACTTGTGTTTGAAAGTGTGACCGTAGTTTTCTTGGCAACGCCAGACTGACAGGGCACAGTCAGAGAGGTCTCTGTCTACAGTGGCCAAGGCAGTAGATGTGGACTTTGCCAGAATCTCCAGCAGTGGGGTCCCTGGGTATGGAGGCCCCAGTTCCCTGGCAGAGTCTCCGAGTGTCGGGGGTGGTTGCCTCGCCTGTCCTCTTGTGCCACTGCCCTGCGGTCGCCCCTTGCCATTTGCCCTGGGTGTGTCAACTGCAGGGCTTGTAGGTAGCCCCGGGGAAACGTGATTTCTTCTGTCCTGCCTGGTTCTCAGGGCCCCTTCAAGCTGGCTCTGGGCAGTGACACAGTTCTGAGCCCAACTTCTCTCCTCCTCAGTGCCCCTGCTGGCATGGATCTGGTCATTCCTTTGGCCACTGATGGGGTGACCACTTTCCAAATAACCAGTTGGATTTTAGGCTCAGAGGTAGGACGGTCTCGTGTTTGCAGATTCCTGCCACACTTTTGGTATTAGGACCCTTTCATTTCATCTTCCCTATTCCATTTAATCCACTCCCACTCCCAGCTCATGAAAACCTCCGCCCAGAATCACTTGAGGGATGGGTGGGAAGGCACACAGGGGCACTGCCCTGAAACACCCGTGATTATTTCTCAGTTCTCACACTTAGCCAGTGTCCCTGGAGCTGCTGCATCTAATTGTGGCTCCTACTACTTTTCCATCAGGAACATTCGGTCCTACCCAGTTCCCAGGCCAAGGAGTTAAGGGTGATTCTTTATCTGCTGCTTGTGTACGAGACCGACAGGACAGGATGGTTTTCTGAGGTTTCAGTTTTACTCCCTTTTCCAAGTCACTTCCACCCTTCCCATTCCGAACAGAAACCTGAAGTTTGTCCTTCCCCTGCCTCAGGAGTAGAAGCTCTTCCCGATTTCTGTAAAAGCCTAATCTCAGGTGAAATTAGGTATCCCCAGAGAAGGAGGGGTGATCTGGGAGTGCTTCTGAGAGCGCTGGCAGGGGAGGCGAGAGATGGTCCACCCTGGACTGGGTGGAGGTTGGATGTTGGTGACTTTCAATGGTAACAGGGAGCATGGGCCCCAGTAGCAGGTGCCCAAGGGAGGGACACGATCAGAGTGCTGTCTGCTGATGTACACAGCAGGAGGAGGGGGCTTCCAGGTCATCAAAGCCTTTATGAGCCCCACAAGTGGAGCGGAAGCGAGTGAGCTGCCATATCCCGAAGGGCTAGGACCGTGGAGTCCCCAGTGGTATTCTGTGACCCCAGTGTCTCATAACCAGTAGGGCCTTTCTGAGGTTTACTCCTACTTCAGATCCACAGACCTCTGTGCGGCTCGAGGGTGGGGAGCTCCCATAATGACTGAATTGGACGTTTCTATTCATCAGAGGGCTGGAACTTAGAATTTGACTTAGGTTGATTTAAAGAAAAAGGAGAAAGTGCACTATTTCTTGCACTCTCTGTCCTGGTGGTTGGTTATCGGCTACATTCTGTCCAATCTTTGCACCTCTCAGGAAGGCCTGTCAGAAATAAAACCACTGCTCTTCCACCTTGACAGGTGTGATTTCATGCTGTGAGCATGCCCAGTAGACAATCCTGTGGGACCCTCACGATATAAGAATTACCAAATATTCAGGATCTGTGCTCTAGATTCTTACTACAGAAGAATTTTTCATTGTGATGCCAAGACTAGGTTAGAATAAAGAAGCGGTTGAACTTGTTATGTGTGATAGGTTTGCTTAGTAGTTTAGCAGCTTGTGAACAGGAAAGACAGAGAGCAAGAAGCAGAACAAGTGAGTGGACAATGGTTTGGATTTTGTGAAATCAAGTTAGACTTTCCATTTGATGGCCTGGTTTGTGAGTAAAACTTTATTCATTATTCGTTAGTACCTACTGACTTTATGCTGCATTCTAAAGGCTGCCCACATCACCCTGAACTAAATAGAGACTGCCACAATGAGAACTCTGGGAACTTAAACACGATGGTGGCAGGTCTCTATTTTCTACCTGGAGGTTTTCTGTACATAACAGATGACTGTCACTGAAAGTATAGGAGGCCTGGAGACCCTGCCTTTGGGAGTCTTTAATACCATAGGCATGAATGAGGAAATCCTAGTGGCACAGCGGGATCGTAATTCCCATTCATTTCTTTCCTTACTAAGAAAACTCAGGTGATAAGATATGATGTAGAATAGCATACATGTTCTATAGTACATGCATTTGGGCAATATGCCTTCCTCTGTATTATTTATCCTGTTAGACGTGTACGGACTTTCACTGACCACCCTTCCCCCTCCCATCCCAGTAATGGTAATTATCACACTTATATAACAATAAATAATATACCAAATTAATAATAAATAATCTTACTCCCTGGTGATCAACTAAGTACATTTGCATGGTTGATATCCCCCCCTTTTACTAATTAGCCTTTAAATGAAAGACACAAATTTGCTGCTTCTACACTGTGCTTTGACCATGTGAATTAATGAGCCACAGTCTAGTAAATGAAACAAACAAACAACACTAACAAAACAGTATTCTAAATGCAGAGAAAACAAGTGATTCTGTTTGAGGGCAGGGAAACAACACAGTCATGAATTAAGTGGTCTGCCTGTACCAGGCATTTCATACATGCTATTACATTTAATTTTCACAACAATTTTGCAAGACAAGCATTAGTGTAACCATTTTACAGATAAAGAAACTGAGTCTTAAAGGGGTTAGCATATTGCTTAGAGACTCATACAGGCAATTCCACGGAATTGGAATTCAAATGTCAGTCTATTTGAACCTAAAGTCCATACTCATATATTCTACAACACTGCTTCCTGGACTTGTAAATTACAACAGAGATCAGAGTTGCACAGAAAGAAAGGGGTTGAGAAACCTGGAGCTACAGGCTTTAACAGAATTGGGAAAGAAATGGAAACTACAAAGCAACTGGCCAATTATCTGATCATGTTTTGAGACAGAGATCTGGCAGCTCATCCCCAGCCTGGTCTAAATTGTTGGGTTTAGACTAAAGTGTTTGAGAAATTCACAAGAGGGTTAAAGTATAATCACTTTCATTGCTTTATTTAAGTCATAAAAAAGATTAACATGTACTAAGCTGAACTGAAATTACAGGGGCAAAGCTAACAAGAAGTAATTTTGCTTTTGACAGATTCCCTTCCTTATTCCTCCACTTGCTCCAGATGGAGGATAATGTAAACTTTATATCATAGGAATAAATGCCTATTGATTGATTAAACATTGATGATGGCACTCTGTCTCCATCTGTATAGGAAAGTGGCTGTTTTCAAAATTAACCCTTTTATGGGTCTGACACATGTTATCAAGATGCATCCTGAATTTTGGAAGCCAGACTGCCCACAGCTGTGCAATTATGTGAACTAGGCTAGTTTCCAGACATCATTTGCATGCAATGGTAAAAAGCTACTTTTGTAGTTTAGTTTAGATACAACACACATTGGAATACTGTTATTGACTTCCTTTCTTCCCCTGTGCAGGATGCTTCCTAATTATTTGGGACTTTCCATGTACTTCACAATAAACAGATTTTCCCCCAGTGCAAGTTCACTATCAAAGAGTTCCCCATGGCATTGAAATAAACATCTTTCACTTCAGATGTGTATTTCTTATCTCCATAGTCTTTTGGGCTTGATGAGAAATATATGGATCTTCCTCCTTGCTGCCAGAACAGAAACTAATTGAAGAGTTTGTATCTATTTTCTTTTCTTTGTTAATTCCAACAGCAGCTTTTCTCCCATGCACAGTCCTTTATTTGGTTTGTGATTTTAGAGCATGAGAATTGTTCCTAGTTTCCACCTGCAATTCATCCCACCCAGGGCTCTGTCCTAGGATTTAGCTAATGGGTAGGCCTGGTTCTGCCAGGACACGAATCTTAGGCTAGTGATGTAATCCAAAGTTTTTTTTTCTTTCCATTTAGCAACATCTTATGAGCAGCTACCATGAGCAAGGCATTGTGCGGCTCTGTGGAGGACACATGACATACGACACAATCACTGCCGCAGAATTTAGTAGGGAAAGTAAAATGGGCATACATAGACCTAAATGTAAGGCGGTCAATTATAATTGCTGTGAGAAAAGATAAATTAAAGTGGGGGAGGGATGTTCAGCCAACAGAGATTTTTAATATAAGGCCATAAGTTATGAATACATTGTACATGAATTTAATTGAAATCCTTGAACATTTTCCTTTCCACCCCTCTTCTAAACCAGGACTTCCTTTTGTTGGCATGTGGCACATTGGACAACAGGTCATAAGTTATTTTGTCCTCAAAGACAAAGTTTCAAGTTGGATGCCCCTTACTCTTGTAATGAAATTATTTAACAGAACCTAAAACGTAGCTAGGTGTTGACCAACTATAGAGTCCTAACAGGTCAGCATATAGGACTTCACCATCCATTAGTTGAAAAAGTGGATTAGCGTGCAAACAGGCACCTCTAATTTAGCAGGAAGTATGATTTCATAGGTTGGAGGAATTATTGGTACTATCTCCAATTCTGCCCCTTTTTCACTGTGTAGTCACTTAACTGCTCTATATTTTAGTTTTCCTAGCAATAAAGTGCAGATAATAAGATTTCAGCAGCCATTATAGGAAATTAATGGTAGAAAGGGTCTTTAAAATCCTAGTATTTAAAAAAATCACCATTTGGTCAATGTTTGTGTATAATATACAGGGAGAGAACTTCAAGTTCCTTTAAAGTAACATTATGAACATTTTACAAATGTATAAAAATATTTTAAAAAGTATATAACTGGTGTTTAGTCATTGCTCTGCTATTTAATTCATGCTATCTTCTTCCTTTTTAAAGCATTTCATTTTCTTTGAAAGAAAGTTCATATTATTTAAAAATTTTAAAGACCGCTCTCTGGACATCCCACCTTTGGTTGGCCCTGTCTCTGTTGGCCACTGATGTCATCTGAACTCAGACTTGCCTTTAAGGCAGGAGAGAGGACCCACCCACAATAAAGCCCAGTAGTGTTTGTGATGAACAGATCGTTCTGAAGGTGACCTGCTTTCAACACTGCTGATGACTCCTGAGACAAAATCAGGTTTAATAGCCCTCTGGCTTTGAAGTAGGATGGGTGATGCACCTTTTTTTCCCCTTCTAGTTTATGCTTTTGTCACAAAGCAAACTTTATGGGCTGGTGGAGGTTGACAGGGAGGAGGAACACAATCTACCAAGTGAATGCCTGTAAGTTGTAGCACCTTAGGGATTCCCGTCAATATTTGATTGCCTGGTGCATGGTTCTGCTTCAAGAAACAAATTCTCATGGCAAACTGCTTAGATATTATGTTTCCCAAGAGTTAAAAGAACCAAACAATCAAGGTGGCATTGATTCCTTTAGGTGGATCTCCACCCAACCTGTCTCGGCAAATAACCTTAGCTTTTTCGTGTTTCATCAAGAAAACGGAGGCTATCGGACTGTTCTACCCATAGACCTGGGCAAGAGGGGCCCTGCTCTGCACCTGTGCTTTAAAGAGCACCATTCTGGCCTCTGCCCCCTGGGCTCCTCCCTACAGGGCAAGGGGTATGTGGAGCTAAGGGGACACGTCCATCCAGAGCCTACACCTTACTTTCCTGTGTACTCATCCCACATGCTATAAGTCTGCAGGACCCCAGAATTCCTCGTACAGATTGCCATGAATCTGCTTCCATGGCTTGCATGGGCCTCTTCCCCAAATCCTTTCTCCCAAAGATGGATGAACCCACTATGTGTGCATCTCTAGGCCGAAGGGGTGGCCAAGGAAGGAATGGCTATTTGCAGAGGGATGTAGGCAGAGCCTTAGCACGCAGGCTTGGGTGTCCACATGTGTACTTGTCAGGTCCTTTGTTGGGTACGGTGGCGCCAGTGGTAGGAAGAGAGGAGAATCAGGTCTGGTTTAACCAGATTGTGTGGGTTCTTATGCTTCTTCTATGACTATTTCTCCTCTTGCCCGCCCTTAAAAAGTGAGGACTGCTAGGATTCTATTCTATGTTCAGTAGTCTTCAGAATCTACAAAATCTCAACCATGTATATTGTTTGCTTCCCGTGTTATAAGAACACACATACATATTTTTCAAGCTTTAATGTCTACTTTCAGCCTTGAACTCACATATTCAAATGACCGCGGGCCATCTCCAATTTGAAAAGCCACTAGACACCTCAAATTCAACATTGGTCTAGACTCATCATTTTCTCTGTGCATTGTTCTCATTCTTTGGTCATTTTCCCAAGTCCAGGAGTCTCCCAAGTTTTTCCCCTTCTTACATCAAATCTATTGCTAAATCCTGATAACTCAACCTCATAAATGTTTCTCAGATCTGAAGCATCTTTTCCATTCCCACTGCCGTTACCATAGATCTGTCATTATTTCCCTTAAATTGGGTTAGTACTTGCTACTGGCTCCCCTGCCTTCAATATTGTCTCAATACTGTCTTTGTTTATATTTCTACCACAACAGTTTATTTAAAATATAAATCTGATAAAGTCATTATCCTCTTTAAAAATCATTGACAGGGCTTCCCTCGTGGTGCAGTGGTTGAGAGTCCACCTGCCGATGCAGGGGATACGGGTTCGTGCCCCGGTCTGGGAAGATCCCACATGCCACAGAGCGGCTGGGCCCGTGAGCCATGGCCGCTGAGCCTGCGCGTCCGGAGCCTGTGCTCTGCAACAGGAGAGGCCGCAACAGTGAGAGGCCCGCATACAGCAAAAAAAAAAAAAAAACATTGATAGTTACAGAATAAATGCTAAGTTCCTTAATATAGTGTACATAGCCCTCTGATCTGCCCTCTCATCCCTGGCCACAATCCGCATTAAAGTTCTATTCCAGAAATGTTGTCTTGTCACGTACCTGCTGCCTCAAAACACACACATACCCGACGCCTCACACCAGTGAGCCTCTTTCCCAGTGTTCTCTCTGCTGAAACACCTTACCTAACCCCTCCGCCTCCTTCTCAGTTCAGACCCCCAATCACCTCCTCCAGGAAGTTTCTCCTGTTGCACTGCCACCAAAAGTTGAGCTAGGTTCCCCACTTCTGTGATCTCACTGCATCCTTTGAATGCCTCTATCACTGGACGCACTACGTTGTACCGAAAAGATCTATTTATGGGTAATTCCTCTCACTATACTTAGCATCTCAAGAACTTGGAGTGTGTCTCACTTACTTTGGTACCCAGTGGCTCAGAAGAGAAAGTATTTAATATGTGCTTATCAGCATCGTTCCAATCTCCATGGTGTTGTAACCTTTACACCTGTTGATATACAGAGAAGTTCAGGGCCCTATCGACAAAGGACAGCTATTCCTCCATTCTCCGTTGTCTAAGGACTCTAACTGGCACCAATGGACCCAGTTCTCTAACCCGGAAGACAGTGAAACGCTGGGGAGTCGTGTTGGAGCTGGTGGCTCAGAGGTACGGGCACAGCCAAGCTTCCTGACCTCAAAGGGGTATTTACACACAGACAGACTGAAGGGTTGTTGGATTTCAGTTTTCAGGAGTATAACGCGTTTAGAGGTGGTGGGTAGAAAAGAAAACAAGCTGTGGTTGTTTCTCCAGGTGACGGTGGTGTGGCACTACCTGGGACGGTACCTGGTGAGGTATGTTGGCATTACTCCTGTCTTAGAAACCTGGTGTGATTACGTGGGTCACTCAGATAGGATCTGGGGGAAGCTTACATCGAAGGATGACAGTGTACTAATTTCTCAGATTCATTAAATGTCTGAATTAAAGCATCTTATGTGCATGCAGATTTGACCTGTGGACTTACAATGAAATCCCTTGAGTGTTTACTTTTCTTAGTCTTCTGCTAAAGTTGAGGTAAGAGCAAGGGTCCAAAAAAGAAGCAAGCGTTTCTTATTATATACGCAGAGTGCAATCCAGACGTTTTCACAGGGCCAGTAAAGTGCTGTAAATGCTCTTTCCATCACCTTGTTCCAGGACCCTTCCCTTCCTTGCTCCTCCCTCTCTAGTTAATCATAATCCCATCACACTGGCTTTTTCCTCACTCTGTTATCCCTCCCACTAAGTTGGGGCTGGGCTTGTGACTGAGTAGGTCAACAGAAGAAGGTGGAAGTAACACTGTACCATTTCGGAGTTTTGCCTTTGAAAGGGCTGCTGCCTCCCATGCCTTCCCTCTGCGGCTTCAGCCGCCATGCTGAAGGAAGCCCAAGCAGCCGTGTGGAGCTGTGTGAAGGAGAATCAAGGCCCTGGCTGAGCTCCCAGCTGACAGCCAGCACCAGCTTTCCTGCCACATGAGTAAGCTGCCTTGGAAGGGACTCTCTAGCTCCAGTTGTGTTTCCACAGCTGGCAGCACACGGAGCAGTAATGAAACGTCCCTTGGAGTCCTCTCCGGATTGCACAACCATGAGCCAAAGAACGAGTCGTGTTGTCTCAAGCCACAGTTTGGGGGCAGGCTGTCATTCAGCAATAGATACCTGAAAGGTCCTTACGCCTCCCAAGCTCTTTTCTGCCTCTGGTCCTTTCTCTGCATGGAATGATTCATCCCTTCCTGTCTGCTCTGACACAGCTGCCTGTTTCATCTTTGTCACCTCCTCACAGAGGCTGACCCTAAAAATAACCTATCAAACCTGGTTTTCTGTTTTAACCTCTGACTTGTCACTTATTGTTTGACTGCAGGCAGATTACTCAACCTCTCTGAGCTTCAGTTATCCTTTTCTTTAAAATGGGGGTATTGATACTCAAATGGCTTAAAGACTTAAATATAAGACATGACACCATAAAACTTCTAGAAGAGAATGTAGGCAAAACATTCTCTGACATAAATTGTACCAATGTTTTCTTAGGTCAGTCTCCCAAGGCAATAGAAATAAAAGCAAAAATAAACAAATGGGAAAAATTATAAGCTTTTGCACAGCAAAGGAAACCGTAAACAAAACAAAAAGACAACCTATGGACTGGGAGAAAATGTTTGCAGATGACATGACCAACAGGGGCTTAATTTCCAACATATACAAACAGCTCATACAACTCAATAACAACCCAATCAAAAAATAAGCAGAAGACCTAAATAGACTTTTCTCCAAAGGAGAAATACAGATGGCCAATAGGCACGTAAAAAGATGCTCAACGTTGCTAATTATTAGAGAAATGCAAATCAAAACTACAAGGAGGTATCCCTTCACATTGGTCAGAATGGCCATCAGTTAAAAGTCTACAAATAACAAATGCTGGAGAGGGTGTGGAGAAAAGAGAACCCTCCTGCACTGTTGGTAGGAATGTAACTTGGTACAGCCACTATGGAGAACAGTATGAAGGGGCCTCACAAAACTAAAAATAGAGCTACCATACAACCCAGCAGTCCTACTCCTGGGCGTATATCCTGAAAAAACTCTAATTAGAAAAGCTACATGCACCCCAACGTTCATAGCAGCACTATTTACAACAGTCATGTCATGGAAGCAACCTAAATGTCCATTGACAGATAAATGGATAAAGAAGATGTGGTGCATATATATACAATGGAATACGACTTAGCCATGAAAAGAATAAAATAATGCCATTTGCAGCAACATGGATGCAACTAGAGATTATTATACTGAGTAAAGTCAGAATTCTAGAGAAAGACAAATATCATGTGATATCACTTATATGTGGAATCTAAAATATGACACAAATGAACTTATTTACGAAATAGACACAGACTCACAGACATAGCAAACAAACATGGTTACCAAAGGGGAAAGGGGGCACGGGAGGGATAAATTCGGAGTTTGGGATTAGCAGATAGAAACTACTATATATAAAATAAATAAACAACAAGGTCCTACTGTAGAGCACAGGGAACTATTTTCAACATCCTGTAATAAACCATAATGAAAAAGAATACGTATATATACATATATATACATCTGAATCATTTTGCTGTACACCAGAAACTAACACAACATTGTAAATCAACTATACTTCAATTTTAAAAGTGGGAGGTATTGATAATACCTACCTCCTAGGCCTGTGGATGAGATTAATAAACTAATGCATGTAAAGTACTTAGCCCGATACCTAGAACATAGTAGGCACTTAATAAAGCATGTGGTCGGTCTCAGCCTGAGAATCTTCTCTGGAAGCATCTTTAGCTTCCAGGCTTTAGGGAAATACTGATGTACTTATGCATATTTGGAGGAAAGAGATGTGGGTGGCTCTTAAAATATTAATTACCCTACAATGAGGACAGCTAAGCATCATTTACACTGACGCTCTTCAGGCCTTCAGGTGGATTGGGGTCTGGAATGAAAATGGCTCATCTTAAGAGGCCCTGGTCTGGTGTGGGGTTATAATTCTGCCATTACAGCCCTGGTCATCTCCTTCTATTTGCACGATTCTTGTCCTACACTGAACAGGAGAGCCAGGGAAGATAATGATCCTCGTTTGTATCAGTTAGGGTCTCAACCTGCTCTGAAATGTTCTTCATTAGGCTTGTAAGCTGTATTTATTTTCATTACCCTTGTACTTGCAGAACTGTTTGCCGTTGCCTTTTTCTGGACATTTCTCCCTGCAGAGCTCATTCTCTATGTGAGAAATGCATCTTCTTATTTCTTCCTGTGCCATTCATTCTGTTTTCATGAAACACATGGCTCTTCATGTCACTTACACACATACTCCCTGCATCCATGTCCATCCTTAAAGAGGTTGGGCCAGAACTTCTCTAAGGTCCCTTTGACCCTTGAGATTACCTCTACCCAGCGCTTTCCCTCCTGTGCTAGTGCACTGACCTAGCCGTCATCTTCCCTGAATTGTGCACAGATCCTTGAAGGTTTGAATGTTTAAACGCCTCTCTGCTACAGGGATGAGCACCCAGCCTCCTACAGTAGAGTTAAAGACAAAACATCTGAATGGAAAAACACTGGCTTTCCCTTCTTAGAGCAATCAGACAACCAACAAACCATAAGGAAGGTCTTCCAATTTCTAGGTTTGTGTGGAATCTCTAAGATCTCTAAGAGACATCAGCACCAAAGGCATGAAAGCCAAGGAAGGGCATGGCTGCCGAGGAGCTTTGACTTCACTTGGAGAAAAGTTTGAGCCCCAGACTGTGCTGTGCCCAGGCGGGGAAAGTTGAGACATTCCCAAGGCCCTGGTTGGGAGCTGTGACATTAGCACCTCCCATCTCTCCAGAAGGTCTCTGTGTTCCTGATAATAGCCAAAGGCGCTTCTGAGAGCAGCAGGGTCACAGAAAACTGCTGATGAGGAAACAAAACTCTTTTTCAAGGTGCCACTGCGAAAGTAGAAACATTACTTGGTATTTACTACAGTCCTCACTCCCACGTGGTCTTCTCACAGTAACAAATGTAATTCTGCTAGTAACTGTTTTGGTAAATGAGTCATATTGTAGCAATCTTCATGAATCAAAGCTAATTATATTTTTACTCAGCTAGCACTGGTTAAGAAAACTCCCTCATTCTTCAATTAGCTGTCTTTTCACTCTGGTATTTATCTAGAGGGTCTTCTGCATAATTTTAACCTAGTTCTTTGCTCCCTTTTCCCTATCAGTTAATGCCTTTTTGATTTTCATGCCTCCCCATGTTTTCTTGTATATTCTTCATCATTGTTCTTCTTTTTACATTTGTAGGAAAACACCGTGGTGAATTAAACTAGGCTTGCCTGGAGGAGACAGAGATGACAGTCTTCTATAGCCAGGGCAGTTATTTATAACCACAACATTAGCTTTTTACTCTGTAAAGAGGTTATTGTTCACATTTCATCTGTCTTTGACTCACTTATAATCCTTGGGGCATTTTCAAAAACGCCCCAAGTTGTCTTTAAGACAATCCTTAAAATGACAATGGAGTTGAAATTGAATTACCACTAATTACAGCTACTGTTTTTGCACAGGGGTAACCCAAAACTGTCAACAGCTTTATTTATTTAGCTCCTGATAGGTCACAATGGTTCCATGAATGAGCTGTTATTTTCTCCATTTTACAGATGATCAAACTGAGGCTTAGAGGTTAAACAATTCGCCCAAGGCCATAGAGCTGCAGCTGAGCTAGGTTTTTTTTGTTTTGTTTTGTTTTTTTTCGCTGTACGCGGGCCTCTCACTGTTGTGGCCTCTCCTGTTGCGGAGCACAGGCTCCGGACGCGCAGGCTCAGCGGCCATGGCTCACGGGCCCAGCCGCTCCGCGGCACGTGGGATCTTCCCCAACCGGGGCACGAACCCGCGTCCCCTGCATCGGCAAGCGGACTCTCAACCACTGCGCCACCAGGGAAGCCCTGAGCTACTTTTGATTCCAGCGACTATTCCATCCTGCCTACCTCCTTCCCCTCCATCACTTACCCAGTTGTGCTGCGCTGAGACTTCAGTCATCTCACTGCTCTTGCCCTTGTTCGAAGTGAACACAGAATCACCAGCCTTTCTGTCTAGATCATTGGAGTCAGCTGTGATTGGCTCCAGGTCGTAAGGTTGAGCTGAGCTGGACCACCTCTCTGGGATCCACATCCTCACCCACATTTCCTTTTCCTGAAGATGGCTGAGCCTTTGCAGGACTGGAATACAGAGGAACATGTCTTCGAGGCCTTTGAGCTTACATTTTGTGCCCTGCTGTCCTCTCCATGGTCCTCACCTCTCCAAAAAAAACCACTCACAGCAGGCCTTGCCCTTTGGAGGTGGTTCCAATGCGTAGCCCAAGCACACTTCTCAAACCTTTACATGCAAGGGAATCATCCAGATTCTGATGCCGTTGGACTGGGTGGGGCCCGAGAGTCGGCATTTCTAACAAGCTCACAGGGACCGTGAGGCCTGAGAGATTCGGATTCAAGTTGTCAGAGGCGTGGCCCAGTCATCAGCATTTTCAAAAATGCCCCAAGTTGGGACCCTCCCGTGCCGGCTGCTGGCTCTGTCTCTCCACATCAGAACTTGTTTTCAGGTGTGTTATGTTTCCGGGTCAAAACCTGGTACAACCCGAGTCGGGAGGGTTTTTCTGGGTATCTCGTTGTCTTTAGACAACCCTCTTACCTCACTAACACCGCTTCCTAAGATTACCCTTCTGCCAGACCTTGCCCACAGCAGGGACCCAAAAGGCTCAGCTATTTCCCTGCTGGGTGACCTTGGCCAAATCTGTCTACCACTCTGGGCCTCAGTTTCTTTGCTGCTAGTGAGGGAGATCTGCGCCAAATGCTCGTGAAAATCTGTGATTCCCCCAGACCCTCTTTGCTAATACTAGAACAGGGCTGTCATCCTTCTCGGGGAAGGTTTGTGATTGAGGGGCCTTGGGAGGAGGGCGTGTGGGCTGCTGGGACTCCTGCGGGGCTGGGAAGGCAGGCTGGAGGAGGAGGTGTTGGCTGCCAGCTGGGCCTGCTTCATGAAGGGGATCCTTCACCCTATCACACAGCCAGCCTGGGATGGGTCATGGAAGGCCTGGCCCTCACAACCACTCCCAGGCCAATCATTTGGGCCTCAAGGAATGTCTGCCATGAAATATGACCACCCAAAAAGACCTGTCGGCCCCTCAGCTATTTTCCAAGGTGATAGTAACACGGGTGCGTCTGCAAAGACGCCGCTTCACTGCTTCTGCAACTGAGGGCAGCCCCGGCCGCATCAACTCCTCCCCGTGAAGCCGGCGCGCCCGCGGAGGGACGTGACTGCGTGCTTTTCCAGGGAGTTCGTTCAGTATCTTCCATGTCAGTGGCACCTGCGAGAAACAGGAAACTGTTTTCCCATCTCATTCACATAATGGATAAGATGAGAAATTAGCTGCTGGATGAGCAACCTGGGGGCTGTTCATTTTACCACAATAAAGAAGACTCCGCGGCTGCGCCGCCTCTGAGCGTGCCTCCGGGAGCACGTGCACACGTCACGCTTCCTCCTTTGGGAGCCCACCCATCGCAGCCTCACCCCCGCAGACGTTTCCTTTGTGTTTTCCCCTCCGACCCTCCTGAAGGTTTTCCCAGCCCAGAGACATGGGGATCTGCGGAGTTTTGTGGCCACTTAGAGCGCTGCCTCCGGGCCACCATGGGGACCCCCCTCTGCGGAGACCCCTTCCCACGCCTCCACCTCGTGAGGGTCCAGACCCTGCACCTCGGGCGTGGTGCTCGTGCCATTAGCATGGGCATCACCCGGCTGCTCCTTAGAAAAGCAGCCCCTGCGGCCCCACCGCACGCTTCCAGAGCCAGAGCCGGCATTTCACCACGATTCCCAGGTGTTTCACTCCTACGCACGTTAAAGTTCGAAGATCACCAGTCTAAAAAAGAGAACATGGATTTTGTAAATCCAGGCGGTGAGGAGCTGGAGATACAGCCTCCCGCCTGACGTTCAGGGCTTCCGAGCAGGATCCCCCTCCCAGTGACTCTCTGGGATGGACGCTAGGTCGCTGCTGTGCGTTTTCATCAACCAGAGACAACAGAGCGGAAGAGGCGGCGCGTGTGTGCGCACATGGCAAGGGCCCTGGTCTGAGCACCCTTGCCCCAAATGCCCTGGAGTCCCAGGAGGGGAGGGGCTCTGATCCTCTCACACGCACGAGGAGGGGGTAGGCAGGTGTCTTCGGGTTTTTCTCTCCCTTGGCTGCCTTTTACAGCTGTGCCCAAAGCTTTGAGGAAAGCGCTGGGGGTGTGGGTGGTAGGGATGTGAAGACAGTGGTCAGAATTGGACTAGTGAGCCGTTCAGGTTAGAGGTGAGGGTTCCTTGCTGCCTGGGTGTATTGGAGGTGGCTGCTGTGTTGGTTTGCTAGGGCTGTCCTAACGAAGTACCACGAACTGGGTGGCTTAAACAACAGAAACTTACTCTCTCACAGTTCTGGAGGCTGGAAGTCTGAGATCAAGGTGTGGGTGGGGTTGGTTCTTTCTGGAAACGGAGGGAAAAATCTGCTCCCCACCTCCCTCCTAGCTGCTGCCGTTTGCTGGCCATCTTTGGCGTTTCCTGGCTTGTAGATGCAGCACACCAGTCTCTGCCACCATCTTCACGTGGCATTCTCCCCGTGGGCCTGTGTCTGTGTCTAAAGTTCCCCTTTCATAAGGGTATCAGTCAGATTGGATTAGGGCGCACCCTAATGACCTCATTTTACCTTGATTACCTCTGCAAAGAGGCTCTTTTTAAATAAGGTTACATTCTGAGGTTCCGACGGTAAGGCCTCCAACATCTTTTATGGAAGGGGTGGCACAGTTCACTCCCTGACGGACGGGAATGTAGGGATTCCATGTAAATCGCACCTCATGTCGCTGGGAGAGGGGAACGTTTCTTGCTCAGTCCTACCCTCTTTTTGGAAGCTTCTGGGATGAAGAAGGTAGACTCGGTCAAGAGGATGGCATTGGCAGTGTAGCTGGAAGAAAGCAAGTGTAGCCAAGTCAGGCTTTTTGCTGTTGTTGTTGAATGTTTAGAAAACTAAAGAAACGGAAATCAATTATGGGGCCTACCTGAATTTTATTTCCTCACCAAAAACCAAATTACTCAGCAAACTTATCGCTTGCTATTGCAGGCTTTGGTATTGAAGAAAACAATCAGGCGGCAGGATTAATCTCTGACAGCCGCCTTATCTTTAACTTGCACCTTTGTTATTTTCTGATGAGCTTCTCCGTTTTTGCTGCCACGTTGTACCATACCTCACTGGTTCCTTTCATTTTATCATCAGGCAAGAGCGGAGGACCTTTCAGTTTATTAAAAAACCTTTATTTGTGAAGAACAAAGAGGGGGGGAAAAGGCAAACAATGAGGTCAGACAATCTCCTTCCTGCCAGGAGTCACTCACCTGTTATTTAGAGTGTTATCAGTTAGGGGAGACTTGCATCGTGGAAAATGAGGCTGTGACAGGCTGTTCGGTTACACACACACACACACACACACACACACACCCAAATCTGACTGACGTACATCAACCTCCACAAAAGGTCCTTGACTGGCGAAGCAGCGATATTTTCTTTTGTTTCTAAGCTTCTAAGAAAAAAAGCCTAACAAGCCCATCCCTGCCTCCACTGCCAGCCCTCCCCACTTTCTCCTGCAATGCAGCCAAGGCTTCCTGGAAAGGATAAAGCCATGGGCATTTTAGTGACCATTTAACACGTCCAGTGTGAGCTGGGAGCAGCTTGGTTCGCTGTCATGGGAACTCAAGTATCTCTTATGCATCTTATTAGCTGTTTATTAATTTGAGGATCAATTTTTGGCACACACCGCTGATTTCTGTTTGTTTTTGTTTTTGTTTTTGTTTTGCGGTACGCGGGCCTCTCACTGCTGTGGCTTCTCCCGTTGCGGAGCACAGGCTCCGGACGCGCAGGCTCAGCGGCCATGGCTCATGGGCCCAGCCGCTCCATGGCATGTGGGATCTTCCCAGACCGGGGCACAAACCCGTGTCCCCTGCATCGGCAGGCGGACTCTCAACCACTGCGCCACCAGGGAAGCCCTGATTTCTGTTTGGAAGGGCAGTTGCATGAATGCCATTATTTGTTAGGTGGCTGGACCTGTGCTTTGTCACGGCTCCATGAATTGGAAATGTTGCAAATCCCCTAATCTCTCCATACCTCAGTTTCCTCCTGTCTAAAATGCAGGGGCTTCAACAAGATGGTGTGGAAGACTCTTGCAGTTTCTAATACTCTGCATTCTTGACCCATTTTACAGCAGAACTACTTCCAGGTAAGGGCACCTTGAAGTCTGACCACTGTATTTGCCACTAATTAGCAGCGTGGCCTTGAGCAAAGCACTTAAGCCTCTCTGAGGGCTGGAGATAATGCTCGCTGTGGTCTCACATGGATCTGTGCGTCTATGAAGTGACTAGTGATCTCTTGTCCTACATGATGGGGAGCAAATCAAAGACATTCAAGGTTCAGCTTATACCTACCGCTTATGTCCTCCATCCAGCAGGCAAGGTGCATTCACTTTTTATTGCTGTATAACAGATTTCCACAAATTCCGACCATGGTTTCTCTGGATTAGAAGTCCGGGCATGGGTTAGCTGGGTCCTCTGCTCAGGGTCTCGCAGGCTGAAAGCAGGGTGTCGGCCAGGGCTGTGATCTCATCTGAGGCTTGGGTCATCTTCCAAGCACATCCAAGTTGTTGGCAGCATTCACTCCCTTGCAGTTTAAGACCGAGGTTCCTGTTTTCTTGCTGGCTTTCAGCGCCCAGAGGCTGCCTGTAGTGCCTGGTCATGTGGCCCCTCTGAGGCAGGTCACAGCATGGCGCTCATCTTCTTCCAGGCCACTGTGAGACCATCTCTCTGATGCTTCATCTTCTTTTAAAGGCTCCTCTGATTAGGGCCGGCCTCCCAGGATAACCCCTCTTTTGCACTAGGGTGATATCCCATCATGTTCCCTGGTCCCACCCCTGCTCAAGGGGAGAGGACTATACATGCACGTCACCTTGGGGGCCATCTTAGAATCCCACATACCATCCAATTCCCCCAATTCTCTACTGACTTTTCTCTAGGATCCATCACCCCCCATAACTAGTTTTAACATTTTTCTCCTGTGTGTTTGGTGGTGGCGCAGACCCATTTTGGGAAGGGGCAGGACTCTTAACTTTTCTGTTTGCTCTGCTCACTCCACTGAAGAAATGGGAAATACATGTTACGGTGTGCCAGCAGCTCCTCGGAAAGACCTCGAGGGTATTATCGCCCTCCAGTGACAGTAGGTGAGCCTGCGGGAATGGCTGTCAGTTGGGCAGAAGAAGATATGCCACCGGGCACAGCCAGGGATGTTGGGTGACCTCAAAGCCCTGTTGGAAATCTGCTTCTCTGCACTTAACAGGTCTTAGTCAGTGACCTTGAACTCTACTGCCTCCTCAGTTTCTTCTGTCTCTAATTTCCTGTGTAACTGATCCCAATTTAGAAGCTCAAATTGGACCTTCTGGTTTTTTGACCTTGTTTCCTGTTATTTTTGCCTCTACTTTGATCCAGATCCTAATCTCTGAGGTTCTGACCTCCCCAGTAGCCTCACTGGATTCTTGATTTCTCCCTGCTGGCATGTGATTCTATCTTTGAGTTGGAGCTGGACCCTGACTGTCCTATACTTAGCTTTGGCAACTCAGTGAGAGACCCCAATCCCTCGTCCTAATAAAGACCCTTGTGGGCCTGTGTGTCCCCTGCTTGGCCATACTGGGCTCTGATGTACGACCCTGATCCTCTGTCTCCTCTCCCCTGCACCCCACTCCCTCTCTCTCCAAGAGGGAGAATCTTTAGGAAGTGAGTTTGAAAAGATATGGAAAGATGCCAGCTTCTCAGCCTAACATGCTTCTATAAACTCTCGTGAACTTGCTCACAGCCTCTGGGCTGAGATCAAGGGTTATGTCCTTTCTCTGGGGACTGTTGTCCTGGCCTTACCGAGAGCACAGGGCTCTGGATCTAATGACAGAGGTCTTTTGTAGCCCCAAGAGAGGAAGCTACTCTCTTTCTATCTTTAGCAAGAAACACACACACACATGCATCCATATACACACACAGAGGCAACCAAAACCTCGTAATGAGATACCACTTCACACCCATTAGGACGATAATTATTAAAAACATAAACAAACAAAAATACAGAGCAAAATGGAGTATGACAAGTGTTGGTGAAGATGTGGAGAGAGTAGAACCCTTGAACCTTGGTGGGAATGTAAAATGGTGCAGCTGCTATGGAAGGAAGTGTGGAGGTTCCTCAAGAAGTTAAACATGGAATTACCATATGCCCAGCAGTTCCACTTCTGGGTGTACACGCAAGTGAATTGAAAGCACAGACTCAAACAGATACTTGTACTTCAATATTCATAGCAGCACTATTCACAATAGCCAAAAAGTGGAAGCAACCCAAGTGTCCATCCACAGATGAAGAGATAAAATGGGGTCCATACATACAATGGAATATTATTCAAGGTTTAAAAAGGAAGGAAATTCTGACACATGCAACAACGTGGTTGAACCGTAAGGACATTATGCTAAGTCAAATGAGCCATACATGAGGGACAAATATTGTATGAGGTCCCTAGGGTAGTTAGACTGATAGAGACAGAAGGTAGACTGGTGGTAGCCAGGGAAGAGGGGAGGAGGGAATGGGGAGTTACTGTTTAATGGGCACAGAGTTTCTGTTCGGGGAAATAAAAAGGTTCTGGAGATAGATGGCGGTGATGGTTGTACAACACTGTCAATGTATTTAAATAACTCTGAATTATATATTTTAAAATGGTATCTTTTATGTATATTTTACCACAATAAAAATAAACACCAGGGCTTCCCTGGTGGCGCAGTGGTTGAGAATCTGCCCGCTAATCCAGGGGACACGGGTTCGAGCCCTGGTCCGGGAGGATCCCACATGGCGCGGAGCAACTAGGCCCGTGAGCCACAACTACTGAGCCTGCGCGTCTGGAGCCTGTGCTCCGCAACAAGAGAGGCCGCCATAGTGAGAGGCCCGCGCACCGCGATGAAGAGTGGGCCCCGCTTGCCGCAACTAGAGAAAGTCCTCACACAGAAACGAAGACGCAACACAGCCAAAATAAATAAATTAATAAACTCCTACTCCCAACATCTTCTAAAAAAAATAAATAAAAAAACACCACATAGCCATATTTATGTGTGTGCTCTGAAAGCTCACAATATGCGGATTATGTACTATATTACAGAGACATAGAATTATTCTGGAAAAATGCCAGATTTCAGTTCAGGACACCCTGCCGAAAGGATAAAGTCAATGGGAGAACATCAAACTGTGTACGTTCTTTCCAGCAAGGTGGCGCCATATGCAGTCGTACTTACTTCATATTTAATGATCAAATACACCGGTAGTATCCTAAGTAAAGCACAGCGCCCTGTGTTCTTAGGATCAATTTTTCAATTTTTCAAAGTTTATTTTGAATGCCAAGAATTGCCTAACCTGCTCTTCTCTTACAGAAGATGTTTAAGAGGATATAAACATGACACTGAAAGGAAAGATAAAATAAGTTGGCCCCATTAGCTCAGAGAAGAAAAGGCCGAGGTTAGCCATGCAGATGAAAGAGCCCTGGCTGGGGGCACATTTGGGCTTTGGTCAAACACTGATCAGTTTTATGACTTTGTAACAACTCATTTAACTCTTGGAGGCCTCAGTTTCCTCTTATATAAAATAAGAAGGGTTGTACTAGAGTCATTTACTCATTCCACATGGATTAACTGAGCATCGACTTTGGGCAAGGAGACCTGCTTGGGTCTCAGAGCCGCCGGGGAGCGGCTGGAGGAGCCGGGGCTCGTCACGCTGCGCTCACAGTCTAAGTCCATCCCCTCTGGTCTCTGGGACGCCTCCCCGGTCTCTGGTTTACTCATCTTTGTAGTTTATCATGCTCGCAGGTATCTTCCCTCCTCACGGCACTCACCGCATTTCCCTCGCAAACCAGCTCCTGGTACGCTTGATTCATCGCCCCCACTAGTTCACCGTGAGGCACACGGTGGTGAGAAGTCATCCCTTGTACCATCTTTGTACCCTTTCTACTGTCTGACAGTATACATTACACAAAACATACGCTCAATGCGTGTTTTCATGGCTGGCTTTTCTAATTGTGAAAGTAATCCAATGCGCAGTTGAGAAAGAGTTGATACGGAAAAAGGCCGGTAGGAGGTTATTGCCATAGTCCTAGAGGAATGTTGGGGTTTCAACAAAGGGAGTGGCTGTGGGAGGACAGGAAGCCGGCGGAGCGACATTCAGCAGATGGAACTGGCCCGACTTGGAACTCCAAGTCCTTTGAGTTGCAGGATCAGGACGCCGGTGGCCAAACTGCTGGCCGCACCCACCGGTGCCAGGTCGCAGGGAGCGCGCAGGCTTGTGGGCGGGGCCGGCCGTGCTGGATTCCAGAGGCGCGTGGCACGTGGAAGCACAGGCAGGTGGTGGGCGTTGAGAAGGGGCAGGGCTGGGGTGGGTGGGGTGAAACACAGGAAGCGAGGGGAGGGCAGGAGTCAGCCCCCTGGGGGGCTGGCAGCAGACGGGAGGGCCACCTGGGTGGGCCTGGCAGGAGTGAGGCGAGGACCAGGCTTGAGAGAACAGGATATGAGGTGGATCTTTAGGGCAGCGACCCAGACGTGGAGGTGTCACATAATGAACTGGGTACAGGGTGGGGACTTGATTACGGAGGAAAAGCAGAGGCAAGAATAAAACACAGTTTGATGTTTATGCAGTCATTCCCTCATTCCATAAATTTGAGCTGTGTACCTGGTATGTGCCAGGCACACTGCTAGGCCAGCGGGGCGATGGTGGGGAGAGGTGAGAAGACAAGCAAATCCCCAACTTCACAGGCTCCCCACATTCTAACAGGAGGTGGCATATGACAAATCAGTGACTAAGAAAATGTCAGCTGTATCAAGACATCACATCGTACACCTAAAATACATACAACTTCTACTTGTTAATTATACCTCAACAAAGCTGAAAAAAGAAGAAAAGAAAAACATCAGATAGTGGTGAGCACTGTTAAAAAGTTAACTGAATGGGGCTTCCCTGGTGGCACAGTGGTTGAGAGTCCGCCTGCCCATGCAGGGGACACGGGTTCATGCCCCGGTCCGGGAAGATCCCACATGCCGCAGAGCGGCTAGGCCTGTGAGCCATGGCCGCTGAGCCTGTGCGTCCGGAGCCTGTGCTCCGCAATGGGAGAGGCCACAACAGTGAGAGGCCCGCGTACCGCAAAAAGAAAAAAACAAACAAACAATTAACTGGATGATGAACTTGGCCATCAGGGGTGGCTAAGGAAGGCCTAGCAGAAGTACCCTTGGTGTTGCCCCTGGAAGGATGGGACGTGGCCATCTGTATGGAGTTCTGAGGTCCAGGCAGAGGAAACTACAAGGGCCAAGACCCAGAGGCCAGTGAGGAATAGAAGGGAGACAAGTGGGGTATATGTGCTAGGACAGGAAGATGAGGGAGGAAACAAGAGGCAGGTCTCACAGAGCCTGTGCGAAGTGACAAGGGATTTGAATTTTAGTCTAAGAAAATTGGAACGCCATTGAACATTTTAGAAAGGGAGGTGCCAAGGGTGATTCTAGAGGAATAGAAATTTATTTCTCACAGTTCTGAAGGCTGCAAGTCTGAGATCAGGATGCAAACATGGCTGGCTTCTGGTGATGACCCTCTGCGTGGCGTGTAGACGGCCGCTTTCTTACTGGGTCCTCACATTGTGGAGAGAGAGCTCTGGTCTCTTTTGCTCTTCTTATAAGGACACTGATCCCATCATGGGAACCCTACCCTCAGGAGTCCATCTAAATCTACTTACTTCCCAAGAGCCCCACCTCCAAATAGCATCACATTGGGGTGTATATGAATTTGGGGGGACACAGACTTTCGGTCCATAATGGAGTGACGACATTTGGAGCTGTCCAGTTGGCTGCTGTGTGTGGAGTGTGTGTGTGTGTGTGTGTGTGTGTATGTGTGTGTATGTTTGAGCTAGGTAGGGTGACAAGAGACGCTAAATGTCTGAGATACAGAGTCACTTAGCTTTTGCAATAAATTCCTTTTGCTAAGGGCAGGAAAATCTTCCATAGTATGAGTTTTGACAAATGAGAGCTGGAAACAAGTGAGATCAGTTGTGGATACAGTATTCAGACAAGTCATTACAGTGAGTGACTGCAAGACTGTGTGTGTGTGTGTGTGTGTGTGTGTGTACGTGCTTCTGTAGGGGTAGGGTCAGAAAGGAAGGAGAAACGAGAGAAAGAGGGAGAGAGAAAAGCACAAACTGACTTCCAGACCCTGGTATTTTAATTACAGCCGTCACAGGAGAGGAATAGGGCAATTTCAAGTCTCAGCACAGTTTCCCCAGAGCCCGAATAAAACATAACGTACAGACAGAAAAGTGTGTACATCTTATGAGTGCAGTTCAATGCGTTTTCACAACGTAAACACACCTGGGTAACCAGTACTCAGATCAATACGCAGAACCTTCCCAGTCGCCTTCATGCTCCCTTTTAGTCACAGCCCCTCCCCCGAAAGGTCACCACTGCCCTCACTTCCGACAGCCTAGATTGGTTTTGCCTGTTTGTGTACTTAAAATAAAGGACTCGCTGGATGCTATTTTAAAGTTGTTTCCAAAGCTACTTTGAAGCTTTTCCCCGAATGACACACTAACTTGGAAAGAGGGAAACCAGGGGTAAATGAAGACATGTTGTTGAAATCCACAAGAGTTAATCTATACAAAGGGCTCCTGGTTCCAAAGTGTCATTAAATGGAAAGAGTAGTCCAAAATGGATCTCTGACTCCTAAAGCATGTTTTGGCTTTAGAAATCTCCTTCTGCCTCCTGCTCTATTGAAAGTCTGCCCCCTCAGCTGTAAGGAGAAGTAGCATGTGTTTGGGGGTCTCTAAACACTGACCAGCTGAACTGGTCCCCCTGAGTATATTGTACTGTGGAATTTAACCCTTGGTCTTTGCAAAGCCAAATATAAGAAGATAATAAAAGGAACGGGAACCAATCAGTTTTTATGTCATAGGAATCTTATTTAATATTTACAGCAATATTTTGAAGTAGACATTATTGTTACAATTTTATGTTTGAGGAAACTGAAGCTCAGGGAGATTAAATAATTGGCTCAGATCACGTAGCTGGAAAATGCCTGAGTCATTTTCCTGCTTTTTAATCTATATGCCTTTAGCTAAACCAGGATATCTCAGTGTCACTTTCTCCCTTTCCCTTTATCAATTATGATTTTTTTAATGTAGAGAATAATTATATATATATTCATTTATTCAACAAACGAGGTACCTCATGTTACTGAGGTTCTCCTATGTTCTGGGCAGCAGGTGTTAGGGAAACAACAGTGAATAAATACAGACATGGTTTCCATCTTTGTTGGTCTTAGAGTTTAGTGGCAGAGATATGAAAATAGAACAGCTATGAAACAAACGTAAAGTAGAAACTGAAAAGTGTAAAGAAGATGAGAGATACAGGTACTAGGAGAAACCATATTCTTTCCCTACCCTTTCCATCCACAAACCTTGCTGAAGTGTGCACGCACACGCACGCACGCACGCACACAGACACACATACATTTTCTTTCACACCAGGGATTTCAGAGAAATCTTCCTGGAGAACAAATGCTTTGGGGTTGAGTTCTTAAGGGTGAGTGGGAGTTAGCAGGGTGAAATGGGAGAAGGAAAGGCATTCCAGATAAAGTAAAGAGCATGTACAAAAGCCCTGAGGTAGGAGGGACACACTGTATACGTGAGAGGATGAGAAGAACGGTGTGGCTAGGGTGAAGACAGCAGGGCAGGGCACACTGGGAAATGGCAAGGTAAAGACTGATAGGAACCAGACCAGCCAGGGCTTTGTGAGTCCAGGAAAGAGCCTGAAGCACAGCTCACGGTGAGTTTTTACAGAGGGACAAGGAAAATGGAACAGTTTTCAGCTTCCTTTACTGTCTCATATTTTAGAGAATTCTTTGCTACTAAGTGTGAAGTCCCTTGGAATTAACATTATTTGTTTCCTTCTGGGAAATATGTTCATCCCACAGTGCTCTACGGAACCAAATTAAAAATCAACATCTAAACCAAATTAGGCTGCCTAGAAACACTGATGATATGAGCCAAATTGAAATCAAATTGAGATTCTGAGTTCGTGTCAGGTTAACATCACTGTGAATCTACTGATAATTTATCATATTTAATTAAAGAAATGCTCGCCATGTCCATTCATCAAGAAGGCTTGCATTACTCCCATGACACAGTGAGGAAGCAGCATTACCATCCCCAGCGGACCCAGCGTCCTGTCGTTAAAGGCTTGGTCTCTTGAGGGTGGATGCTTTTGCAATCATGTAAATTTATTATATCGTTTTGTTCTATTTAATCTTAATCAACAGAGAGTAAAAGTTTAACTACGCTGCTGGACCACCTGCAGGTGGTCCTTGCAGATCGGTGACATTTAGAAGGGGGCCTCATGCTCAGAAATTATGTGAAGCCTTGCCTGTTTAAGGAATTGGTATATCCATACTTGACAAATATTTAGTGAGCATCTAGATTACTTATCCTCACAAGAGCTCTGGGATGCTGGTCTGAGAGACCAGCAAGCTGATTTTGGGCATAGCCATGATGGGTAGTGGTAGATGGAAAAGAATCATTGGTAGAGATCTGTTAAGGGAAGTGCTTATGCAACTCAATCATTGCTAAGATTTATCTATGGAAGCTGTATGATGAAAGTGCCTACATCCATGATTAATCTCCCATCTTTGTTTGCAAATGCATATCCACATGTGTGCAGAGTCGGCTGTGAGGCTGAAATTGGGCAACCTCACAAGCGTGACCAGAGGTAGGTTGATATCAAATTCTAGATTCACTTTTCGCCAAACACCTCCAGTAACCCAGGTGGGAAGCTTAAGATCTGCGCTGTCTTCCTCCTCCTTGGGTGGGGATGGTGAGTAGCCTGTGGGACCAGTGGGTCCCCAACCTCAACGGAAAAGTAGTTTTTATTACCATCCCTCTAACCATGTATATTTTACATTAAACCATTGTCTTTTGTAAGAAAGACTTATTTATTTATTTATTTTTTACTTTCCTTGTTTGGTAAAGCAGAAGCCAGGTATTGTATTCCTATTTTCCAGAGACAAATGAAGATCCTAGGGTCATGAGGACACCACTATCTGCTCAGGCAGTCCCCTTAGCATGGTCACCCCAGGGGTAATTTAATAGAGGTTGGGGAGAGGCAAGGAAGGTAGCTAATATTTGAATGTCCTCTGCATACCTGGCTTTTTCTGCGCTGGGTCTCATGCAATTCTTGTATCTCAACAAGGCTGGTGTTATCTTCCCATTTTACAGTTGGAAAGACTGAGGCTCAGAGAAGCTATATAACTTGCTCGAGGTCTTACAGCAAAGAGGAAGAGCAAGGATCTGAAGCCAGGTCTGCCCAGCTCTGGTCTGAGCTCTTTCCTGAACACCTTGCTACCTCCAGTCACTCTCAATCAGTGGGAAGTCTGGAAATTTCTGTCTCTAAAGCCCCAGTGTGAATGTTGTAGCCTAGGCACAAGAACATGTTGGGACATCCTTATCTCAAATGACCCTCCCCACCAAGCTTGCCTGCCCCATTGGCCAGATTGTGGCAGTAAAACTCTGGCTGGGTCACTAGCAACAAAATTAATTTCAATTCCCATTAATTTTAATGTGTGTGTACATATGTCACCCAGTCTTTTTTCCCCTTGGGTGATTTTCAAAACTCTGTTATAAAAACAAACAAAAACAAGGAAGGACAAGCCCAAACAGTTTGAGAATCACTGGGGTACTGACGAAATTAGGTTTTCTCATTGGCAATCTTAATGCCTCCTGCTTCAGCGTAAATTTCTTTCTTTTTTATTTTCTATTTTTTCTGTGGTCAGTGGAAATGGAGACTTATCTCCTTGTGTACCTGAAGACTATTATTATGCCATTTCCCCACCATTTCTTCCCTGGATACAATAATCCACTTAATCTTTCCTCCGAGGTCCTGTTTTCACCACTCTAATCAACATCAGGAAAGCTCTGCTGATTCATGTAAATCTTCTGGCAGACGACAGTCTTAAGATATTTGGCTGCCATGTGTGAGCTGGCCCTTTCCCGTCTTTATTTTTTTCTAGGTCCTTTTCCTTACTGCCTGCTAATTTCCTCCCTAATAAACTTACAAGTTTGGAAATGGTCAGAAACATCCCCAGCAGGGATCTTGCTCATTTCTGGGCTTGAACATGATACTAACAGGGCCTCACTGGGTCATGAAGGTAAATACACTGAAACCACGCTGGTTTCAGGGCAGCAAGAATGCTGTTGGGGCCATCAGCATCTAACCTTCTAAGGATATTCACAGAACATGCAACAGGCCCCGAAACGGTGACCGTTACCCGAGGTGAAGATCTGATATTCTCACCAAGGCAAGTATCACGTTATAGTAAGGACTTTCCATGTGAGGATGTGAGGATTGTGATCTCACTCGGGGTTTGGCTTTTTTTTGGCTGCGTTGGGTCTTCGTTGCTAAGCACGGGCTTTCTCTAGTTGCGGCGAGCGGGGGGGCTACTCTTTATTGCAGTGCGTGGGCTTCTTATTGCGGTGGCTTCTCTTGTTGTGGAGCACGGGCTTCAGTAGTTGCATCATGTGGGCTCAGTAGTTGTGGCTCTTGGGCTCAGTTGCTCTGAGGCATGTGGGATCTTCCCGGACCAGGGCTTGAACCCATGTCCCCTGCATTGGCAGGCGGATTCTTAACCACTGCGCAACCAGGGAAGTCCTGGCATCTTGAATAAAGATCATCACATGTGTCACTAGTTACTGACTAGCTGTGTGACTAGTTATAGTTAACTGCTTTGAACTTGTTTATCTATAAAATGGAGATGAAAACACCTACTCAAAGACTGACCTCCTAGTGGAGTAACTGGTTCTCTAAGCACCCTGCGAGGCCGGATCTGCAAACTTAGCCCAGCCCCTGGCTTCACGAAACGTGCAGTCCGGAGAGGATATGACCTAGCACGTACCTGGTCTAAGGCAGATGTTTCACATGTGCTTCTAAAATTAGAATTACTGTTTTAAAGTTAAACCAACAATAAACTCTGTAAAATGACAACAGATAAGATTTCCTCAAAGTATCTACATTGTCAAAAAGTTGTAAATCTGAACTTGGTGTATATATTCAGTGTTATTATCCTTTCTGGGCTGACTGAAAGTTTATAGAATGTTCTTATATCCTGTTTTTAGTATTTTAATGAGTGAGTTCATTCTGGAGATTTGTGGAAAATACTTAGTTTTAGTAAAGTTAAACCATTAAACACACACACACACACACACCCACACCCCAACTGCACGCTTCTTACTAACAGGAGAAATAAAAATCACCGTGATAATGACAAAATGTGCCTACCTGTAGTCGGCGATAGCTTATCCAGTGCCTGCCTGCTTCTATTTCAGAGTTCGAACACCTCACCAAGTTGTATGTGTCGTCAGCAAAACATATGCCCAGTGCACTTCCTGTTCTAACTGGATGGAGAGGGCCGAGGCCTCATGAAGGCGCTCCAGCTTGAAAGAGCCCGGGCACTGCCCATCCTGCTGCTGGCTGGGCCTTTTGGGGGTATATAGAGTTGTCTCTCTTGCTGGATCCAGGAACCAGACAGCTGGAAAGCAGGTATTTTATTTCATCTGTGATTTATTCCATACTTCCTGCAAGGCTTGGCTGGGGTTGCTATGCCTCCCTCCAGTCCTGTTTCACCTATGACTCTCAGAGGGCGGCTTAGGGAGTGTTTTATTCTCATTAACTTTACGTGCCGGGCAGAGTTACATCCTATAAATTCAGCATCAGACCCTGCTATCAAACAGTTTATGCTTTCTGTTTTCCAAATCTTATGTTTGTTGTTATTGTCTAAAAACCCTCCATTTTAATGAGTTTAGCCTCAATTCATTTTAGATATTTCCATTTTCTTACTCTGCTTCAAATTGCAGCCTTCAGAAATCAGATCTTGATTTGGGGAAATAGTTTACTTTTCGATACTGAAAACAATTTTAGGCAAAACTGTCTTTTTCATGAGTGGTAGAAAGCTGTGTACATTCTTGTGATTTTCTTATAAAGATATAAGATGTCTCAACTAATAATCTATGAAAGTCCATACCATGTTTATGTTTTGCATCCTCTATGGCATGTAGATTTATGAGGATTATGGCAATGGAAAAGTAGTTTTTTTCATTTTAAAACTTTAATAAAGTAAATAAGTGAATGAATAATGAATAAGTATGCCATTTGTCTCTGTTTAAAAATTAATAAATTGTTTATTGACCATTTCTAAATGTATATATCTGATAAATGAACTTTATAAATATTGCATCGATATACCATGAGCTGGATTTCCATAAATATAAGGGCATGGTAGTTATCAAAAACTTGCACTAACTTTTAAAAAAAACCAGAATAACAGGAAAAGAGTGTGATTTATTCATTCTACGTCTACTTGGTATTTATAGGAGCGCTCCTATCTGATAAACTCAAAGCTTGGCAGGTGCGTCCCTTTTCTTCGTTACAGTGCTCCTGTGTGACTGTTAGGCCACAGACACAAAGCAGGTCAGATAAATCCAGGTCAGCAGGCAGGGGTTCTGGGCCTTGCAGACCATTGCTGCTAACACCTTGCACCAAAAAGGTGCAAAAGAAGATCAATACAGCTATCCTTTTCTCTAGGCAACTCCTTTGATCCCACCCCCCAGATTGACTGCTCCTTCTTGGGGTCCCTAATACTAACTAGGGGGTAGCACCTGCAACAACACTTCATTCTACCAACTTCTTTTTTTTTTTGGCCGCGCGGCATGTGGGATCTTAGTTCCCCAACCAGGGATTGAACCCGTGCCCCCTGCAGTGGAAGTGCGGACTTTTAACCACTGGACCGCCAGGGAAGTCCCTCTACCAGCTCCTTACCTGTTCCCTCACTTGACTCATGGGCTCCCTGATGGCAGGGGTTCTCTCTTAGTTGTCTTTCTGTGCCAGCACTAGCACAGTACCTGGCACACAAATCATAGTTTGTTGAATAAATACATTCAGTTGCATGATGTGTTAGTCAGGTTTCCCCAGAGAAACAGTCAACAGGAGAGAGAGAGAGAGATTTGGAATTAGCTCATGTGATTGTGAGGGTTGGCAAGTCCAAAATCTGATGGGAGAGGCTGGCAGGCCAGAGATTCAGGAAAGAGCTGCAGTTCATGTCCAAAGGCTCGGCTGGCAGAATTCTCTCTTGCTTGGGGGAGGCTAGTCTTTGTCTTATTCAGGCCTTCAACTGATTGGATGCCCACCCTCATTACAGAGGGCAATCTGCTTTACTCAAAGTAAATCTCATTCAAAACACCCTTATAGAAACATCCAGAATAATGTTTGACCAACTGTCTGAGCACTGTGGCCCAGACAAATGGACACATAAAATTAATCATCACATTTGATTTAACTATAGTTTAATAGGCAGTGACTGATTACTTTCTAGGCAATTTTGAAAATATTGTTTCCATTGAGGAAATATTTATCTAGCTGTAATATATTTTACCTATGGAAATATTCTAGCAAAAATAACATGACTGGAAAATTTTGATATGAGGGAAATAATAGATTCCTCTCTGTTTCAACTCTAATTCTAAAAGAGACATGTTACATAAAATCAGAATTTATGCAAGAAGTAGGGAATTATTTTATTTTGGGTGTTCCACATGACAAGAGGAAAAATTCAGTGTGGTTACTTAGTTTGACATTTTTACTTAATTTTTTGAACACATAGCACATTTATATAGTTTGATAATTAAATATTATAAAGAGTTTAGTGGAAACTCTCACACCTACTTCTCTCCCCACATCTTCCTAGCTTTCCATCCTACCCACTATAGTTGGCTTTCCAAATTCGTTTTTTAGGTATATTTGTCGAGTTGCTTCATGCAATTATAAGCAAATACAAATATAAATCTATGATTTTATTTTTCACCCTCTAAAATTTAACTTTTTAACTTAAAGAAGAGAATCACTCATACATTAAGATCAGACTATGTAAACTTTAGTCACTAAGTACAATACATTAAAATTAAAATTTTGTTTTAAATTTTAGTTTTCCTAAAAAGTTCAAGATTGAGGGGCAGAAGAAAAAGGAAGAAAATGGGCTGGAGAAAGAGAATGTCTCAGGAAAACTAAAGAGAGACACGAAAAGGGCAAGCCTGAGACACAGAGGAAACATTAGAAGCTGCATCTGTATCCATCAGAGAGCAAAACAAACCAGAGAAGCCACATTCTGAGACACATAAAGCTTTTGTGGATCTGTGTGGACCTTCATGGACCTTTGTGGACTTTTGGTGATCTTTGTGGACTAATGGCCTCATTTTCTGTTGTTCTAAGATATTACCACAAAATAACTTTAAACAAGTCTGTTGAATGTTTTTCAACATTAGGTGTAAATACCGCTATTCTTTTTGGTACTAGTCATGCAGGCTCTTATGTGGGAAAAAGATTATGCACACTTTTTAGCCCTAGGTAGGGGTGCAAGAAGGTAAATACTAACTCACTAAACTGCGGCAAATAATAAGGTAGTAAACTCTCTGTCACTGGAAGAATTCAAGCCCACTTGAAGAGGAGACCACCTCTTAGAAGTTCTATAGAAGGGATTTCATGATCAGAAGGGAGAATGCAGCGTGGGTTCCGTCAAAAAAGCATTCATTCATTCATCTTGGCTTCTGGTATGAAATATAACACTTAAAACTCAAACATGAAATGCAAACAACAATGTCATGTTCTAAACACCTGTGAGTGAGAATAAACTAGTAAGTGTATTGGTTGGGTTATTGCTTATTATTACCATACCAGTCATTATTTTGTTAATTTTAAGATTCACTAGCATCTATATTTAGCCTTAATAAAAATTAAAATATAATAGATCTGGAAGGGAAAAAGGAATGTTTGTGACAACCTCAAAGAGAAGGCCTGGAAATCATTGGGCCTATCTTGGAGGTGTAAGGGTCATGCCCATGGACAGACAGGGCATGTCCCCTCTGACCAGCATCAGATATAAAGCATGGGGCCATCACGCAGTGGAGTGGGAAAATTTTTTTTAAGTCTAAGGGAGTCCATATTGAATACAGCACAGACAACAGAAATCCAAGGTTTCAGTTTTGACTGCTTTCATTCCAGAGCTTACGATTGTTGGAATTTGTTCAGAACAATTGAACTTTTGGACATGAAAATATGGGTATAAATTCCAGTTCGTTAAAGTTCTCAGTGTAAAACCATTTAATGTGTTTCCATTGGGAACTTTCAAATATTTGTTTATGCATTTTTGTGTAAGATTCTAGATAAGCAGAAGGAAAAAGGACAAACATTTAGTGATAAAAAGATGTAAAAGCTGTTCTACTTGTGTTTATGAGATTTTTAAAAATGAATGCATCATGACTGCACACATTTATAGAATTAACTCTTCAACACTCATTTGAGAAGGATAACTTCTTGAAAGACTCAGTAGAGTGATTTTTTACAAAATTGTCTTAACCAGATATGTATTAAAGAAATCCACATGAGGGATTAATGTCTCATCCAGGTACGAATTAATCCTCCAGATTTGCTACTTGCGAAATAAAATGTTTTCTGGAAAACATGTCAGTGAAAAGACAGGAGAGCGCGTTTGCGTAGGCAGCCACCAGGAATATCAATAAATATTACTTAGTCATACAGCACAATCAATATCAAATACATTTCTCTGGTACTGCGTGGAGAGGTAGCTTTTGACCGTATAGGGGAGACATGCCTAGCTCTGGGACCAAAGCTTCAGCTCTGTGGGAGGAAAGGAAGGAAGAAGCAGCTGTGGAATTTCATGGCGCGTGAGTTGTGTGACCTGGGGACAGGGAGGTATTGAGCAGTCCTGGAATCAACCAAGGTTTCTTGCTTGGAAGGCAGATGAGGGTGCAGAGTTGGGTGAGGAAGCTGGTTGACAAGAGAGGCTCACCTCTTTGCCAAGTTCTTTTTAGATGGTAATCAAAGCATTCTATAGCTTTGTAAGTTGGGGGAGTGCAGAGTCATGGCTCAGAGCAGTCTTTGGAATCAGGCTGACCCAGGTTTGAATTTTTTTCCTGCCACTTATTAACTGTGTGTCCCTGACACTGTACCTGTGCCTTGGGTTTCTTAGCTGAAAGATGGAGATAACAATAGTGCTTCATAGGGATGTTGTAAGAATAAATGAGATAATATATGTAAAGCATTTAAACAGTGCCTGACCCAAGACACATGGTAGGTCCTCAGCAAATAGTAAGAGCAACTCATGACACATGTAACACACATACAGGAACAACTGTACAAACAGCAATCCACCTGCAGCCCGTGGGGACAAGTAGAAAAGCAGGGTATCCAGAAACAGAGCTTCCAGGTCAGATGGAAATACAGAAAATGGTTGATTCCAAGTAAAAACTGTGGAAGAGGCAGGGGGACAAAGAAGTCGCCCTTGAGCCCTACTGCCTGAGTTCAAGTCCTGTTCTATTACTTAACAGATGTGTGACTGATACAAGTCACTTTGCTGCTCTATGCTACAATTTCTACCTACCTCCCTGAGTTGTGAAAATGAAAGACACCTGTCTCCTGGGTTTTGTGTATTTAGAATAGTACCTGGCAGTAAGTGCTATAGACGTGTTAGTTGTTATTGTTATTTTTATTGGAGTCTGTGACATTTCTGCCTCTTCTAAAATTACAGAGCATAAATCTAGTCTGCAGAGATGAATTAAACATCCTAAGTCCACTCAGAGTTGCTGCCATTAGGTGAATTATGGTGATAATACGGTGATTCTATAAAGCATCTCAGGTCAAGATTTTAGGCCTCATCATGGGTGGACAACTAGGAATGACGGATACAGGTAACTGGCACATTAGCACTGGAAGTGATGCTCGTGATCATTTAGTCCATTGGCTTTCAGTCTATTTTTAGGGCATAGATCAAAGAACCCTAACTGGACAGATAAATAACCCTTCTAAGGCTTACTCCTAAGTCAAGTAGAGGTGGAGCCAGGAACCCCACCTGCACAATATCCCGGGACCACCCTGCCAAACAGAAGGGTAGTGCTGGGGGGGAGTATCTCTAGACATATAATAATAGAAATGGTAATAACTAACATTTGTTGTGTGCTTCCTACTTGCCAGGCACTATGCAAATTATACGTATTCGTTCATCTAACTCACAAATCCTTGCAAAATAGTTACTAATTTTCATCTTAAATGTAAGTGTGAGGAAACTGAGAGAGTAAATAAAAGTTCCAAACTAATTCAAGGAGTGGCTAAGCTTGGACTTGCAGCCAGCCTGGGGTGATTCCAGAGCCTGTGCTTTTAATCACAATGCTCTAGTAGCACATTTATTTGAAAACAACCAGGTGACACCACCTTGTTTTGTAAGCGAAGAAACGGAGCCTGGATTGAGTAGCTTGTCAAAGGTGGTTTTTTTGTTTGTTTGTTTGTTTTGCGGTACGCAGGCCTCTCACTGTTGTGGCCTCTCCCGCTGCGGAGCACAGGCCCTGGACGCGCAGGCTCAGCGGCCATGGCTCACGGGCCCAGCTGCTCCGCGGCATGTGGGATCTTTCCGGACCGGGGCACGAACCCGTGTCCCCTGCATCGGCAGGCGGACTCTCAACCACTGCGCCACCAGGGAAGCCCTCAAAGGTGTTTTTTGAGCTAATTACTGGTGGAACCCAAACCACATCACTTTGCAAGACTCCCCACCAAGGAACTGGCCTGACTTCTACCCCTACTCTGCTTCCTTCATCTGTCTGAATCCCCACAGCACTCTACTTGTTGTGTGGTCTGGACTATGTCCCCAGGCATTTGTGTGTTCTACAATTTTTCCAATAAGTATAAAGACTATATTTGGACCTAAGATGCAACAGTTTTCAAAATGGATAACTTTCAGCCCAGAAATTTTCATGATGAACTCTGTTCCTGGGACTCTAGATTTTATCCCCTACTTTATAAAGATGGTATCTCTTTCCAGCTAGAAATTAAGGCACTGATATGCAGGTCAACTTGACAGAAGCCGAAGGCCACAAGAAATGCCACATAGGAATGCCAATTACATGTTATGTACATGCAAGAAAATTATGAAGGAAAAGTTGAGGAAACTAGACTTAGTGTATATTTAAAAAATTCAAATCACTCACAGTTATCAAAACACTGTGATACTGGCATGAGAAAAGACAGATCAGTGGAACGGAATAGAGACAAAGGCTAATTAAGTATGTAACAGTGGTGATATTTCAATTTAGCAACTAAAGGATAGTGCTGGCAAAACTGTTATCCATTAAGAAGAAAAGGAAGTTGTACCCCTCCCTCACGCAATTTAGGAAAAAAACACATTTAAAAATATGTGAGCAAATACTTAAATACAAAAGAATTTTAAAATTTAGAAAAAATATAAAATAATATTAGATAAGTTCAGGTAGGGAAGAGAACTTTTAAGTCAGACAACAAACTTAAAAGCTATGAAAGAAATATAAGATTATGTTTACTTGTAAGACAAAAGGAAGGCAAATGATAAATTACATGATATGTAAAAAATAACATAGGGTTAACATCCAAAATATATAAGAGCTCATACTCACTTGCAAAAAAAATTTACCATCTCAGTAGAAAAATGGACAAAGGGCATGAGTGGACAATTTATAGGGGAAAAAAATCCAAATGTCCAATAAATCTGTGAAAAAATGAGCAGTCTTCCTAGTAATCAGGAAAATGCAAATTGATGTGCCAGTGTAATAAAATGTTTTTCACTCAACTATTTACCAAAAGTTAAGAAATAGCACTAAAACTCAGTGCTGGCTAGAAAGTGGGGAAAGGGGCATTCTCATTTATTGCTGGTGGGAATGGGAAACACTGTAGTCTTTCTGGAAAACAACCTAACAACATCTATTTCAATTACATGCATTTAAAATTACATGTATTTAAAATATATCTACTATAATTACTTGCACTTTAAAATACATGTAATTGGCCTAGGAATGCCACTCTTAAGCTATCCTATAGAAACACAAACTCAACATTTAAGGACATAGGAACAAGGACTTTTCAGCAACACTGTTCACAGCGGCAGTATTTGTAGTGCAAGCAACCTCAATGACCATTGGTAGAGAAATGATTGAATGAGTTGAGGTACACATAACCGTGGAATACAATGCACCGCTCGAAAAGAATGAGTCAGAACTATACCCATTCACCAGGGGTAATGTTTTTCATGCACTCCAAAGTGAGAAATCAAATAGCAAGGAAAAGTACCTAGTATAAAAAAATTCAAAAAGAAAATTTCTTATGTATGCTTATAAATATTTGTATGTGTTCACATGACTATGAATAAAGATGTGCAAACTGGGAGGAGGTGATGCTAGAGAGAAGAGAGGGGGTGAGAGGGAATATAAATCAATAAGAAGAGGGAATTCACCCAAATTTCAAACAAGCAAATAAATAGCAAGTAGACTCTAGGCAATCCTCAACTATACACACTGGAGAGATTTGGTGGCAGAAACAGTTTACCCACAGGCTGTAGGCAGAAGACCCCCTTCAGAAAGATGCCTGCTGGTGGTACCTGGTGACTGGATTCTTTGGTCTACACAAGACTTCCGGATGTTGCTATCTGGAAATCCCACCATGACTCAAGATTCCCATTCTCTTTACCCCGTTCCTCTCAGGAATCGGCACAGTGCTGTGCACAGGTGGATCTCAGTAAATGGGGCACTACTGTGGCAGAGGACAAGGACACAAAGCAAGAGAGCTAAATGCAGATGAGGGGGGGTCCCGACGTGGCCCAGTCCTCCCCTGCCTGGGGCTCAGCTTACAAAACAGAGCCTGCTGGGCTTTCTGCCTGGAGGCAGCAGAAAAGGCCGGAGGAAAGGCCATTCCTGGACACCCACTCAATAGGTGTATTGAGTCTCTGGACAAAAAGTGAGTCTGGAGCTGGCGAGTGCCGCGTCCAGCGGCCTGAACAGAATGAGAAGGGGTGGCCAGGCAGCAATTTTTCGGTCTGTGCTCTGGCCACAGGATGCAACAGCTTTGGATTTGTTTCCAGGATGGGGAATCCTCGGGTCCTGGTATGCCTTTTATGTGCCCTGTGGGATTCAGCCCCAGGCCGGAGATGGAGGGCTGACAAAAATTGGGTGAAGCAAAAACCATCTTTGTGAGGACAGCAGGACTGTATGGACAGCAGGACTCCAACGAAGTTGGAATTAAACCCTCCTTTTTCTACAGAATGGTCCCTACACATACCCCCTCCTCTCATCATCTCCCTCTTGCACTCCCCCCTTTGTGTAGTGGTCTGAGCTCATTTGCTTGGATTCTTTTCATTGCAGATTTCAATTCAGCCATCAAACCGAATATGGCTTGAAGAGGAGGGAAGGAAGAATGCTTCAATTTCCTACAGTCTAACTGGGAAAATAAGACCAGTATACAGAAGCACTGTCCTCCCTGGGGATCACGTATAATTCTTGACACTCAACACAGGTTAGGAACCTGAGGGTTCAGGGGTGGGAAGATTTCTAAGGACTGTCCAAGATGAAAGTTTGTTTTTGCTCTTATTTGTGAAACAACCAGAGAAGGACTCCATAACATCATACGTGCTCTAGAGACGTCTAGGCCATGTAGACTTTGTGCTGAGGAAAAGCAGAGCAGTGGAGAGGTTGGGGAGGTGTGCTGGTCTCTAGGTAACCTGGACGGTGGCAAAGGCATTCTGCCTGGGGAGATCTCCACTCTGTAGAAGTGTGATCTTAGGCAACTCATTTCTCCTCATTGGGCTTCAGTTTCCTTATCTGTAAAATGAGGAGGTTGGGTCTTACAGTTTCCAAGGTCCTTCTCAATTCTCACTTCTTTGAATTTATAATTCTGTGAGATAGCAGGACATGGTTAGTGCAGGGAAAGAGGAGAGGCAGAGATGGAGTCAAATATGTAAAGCAAAGAGGAGCTTAAAAAGAGTTAGTTATTGCTTTTCTTGCCCCGTTATCATTCCTTCCTCCAGAAAGGATCTCCAAAGAAAAAGCAGATTTGTGCTTATTTGGACAACTTGTAGCAGTAGATGGTGGAGCAAAAGAAACTTAAACTGAAACTAGTCTTGCCATTAACACAAGAGTTGTGATACCCAGGAGCTCGTGTGCTTGTGGCATCTTCAAGGAGACACAGCGTGCTTGGGAAATTGCTGATAAATATGCCACATCTCTCTGCACAGGTTCAAAGGCATCCTTAGTCATGTCAGCATTTTGATGCTTCCTGGGGCCCTTCTCTTGCTCATTAATTAGCATTTTCAGAAAGTTACAGGACTCAAATCTATTAGTCAGATACACCCCCCCCCCAAGTTGTGAGGGGCTGCAGAGAGAGAAGACAGGGCAATGAACTTGAAGGAGACTCACACTCCCGCCCCACATTCTTCTGGGAGCTGGAAAAGTCTGTGTCTTTCATGGTAAGAGAATGGGTTATGACCCCTTCTGACACTGTCTCTGGAGAGGAAAAGTTCACGGGCTGCAGAGTAGGGGCACTCATTCTGAAGGACCCTGGCTGCTGACTCCATCTCTGTCCTTGAAGAGACTTTTTTTTGCTTCTCTAGACACTTGCAGGCACCCTGGTGAGTTGACCCCAGGGACTCATATCTCATTTTGAGACCAGTCCTCTGGCTGTTACACTCATTTCAACGTAACCCCCTCCTTTCATGAGAATGACCTAGAAATGACCCTCTGAAGGAGACAGTGTGTCTCCGGTGTTTGGCAGAACAGACAACTATGGTCTGTTCTCAAGAGTAGCGAGGAGAGACGATGGGGAAACACAGGCACATGGGTGCCTCTGTCTAGCTATTCAGGAGATGTTGAACTAAAACACTGATTTAAGAAAAGAGTAGCTCAGAACAGAACAAGACTCCCACGCTGCTTGAGGGAAAATGATCAGGAAGCAAAAGGTTTTAACTCAGGAGCAAATTTGGCTTGATAGGAAATGGTAGCTTATTTGGACCAATCAATAAGTGGATTTGGAAATAAAGACAGAATTTTTTTTGAAATCTGCTTAAAATAACCCTGGGAGGAGAATAGCTTGGGCTTCAGTCCTTAACAGAGGTACCCAGAGGAAATTAAGTAATTACCATTTCCTGATATGGATAAGGCTAGAAAAGGTATTGATTCTCTCCATAGGCAAAGGCAGGTTCACCAGCATGAACTCGTTTATACTGTCTGCAAGCAAGTCGTCTCCTTTCACATGTAGAATGATACGGAACAGGTTTTAGGATGAGAAATCTGGTGCTGTCTAGCAGGATGGGTTTGGGAGGGAAGGGGTGAAAGAGGAGGTCATTAGAAGGCTCTTGCGATTTTTTTTTGGCCATTCCACACGGCTTGCAAGACCTTAGTTCACTGATCAGGGATTGAACCCGTGCCCTCGACAGTGAAAGCACCAAGTCCTAACCACTGGACCACCAGGGAATTCCCTGCGATTTAATATTAAGATCATGAGAACCTGGACCTGCAATGGTAGCACTGGGACTGAAGAAGAATTTGTTACAGATCGAAAAATATAGAACTACTGGCCTTGCAAAAAAGCTCCTCAATGAAAAAGAAAAAAATGGGCAAAATGTGGGAAAAAAATACTTGCCACAAATATGACGGAAAAAAGTGAATATTCTAAATGTCTAAAAAGTGTATATGGGCAAAAAAGACACTGAGACCCAACTATGAGACCCATAAGGGCATAGGAAGTAGATGGAAAATTCTCATAGACAGAGCACAAATGGGTTAATAAACCTGCAAAAATGTTTAGCTTACTAGTAAACAAACTAAAAATTTAAAGTTATTTTTGTTCTAGCAATCACATTATTCATTTAAAAAGATAATATTCACACACCAATGGTGCGTGCCTTAATTGACATGATCTTTCTGGAAAGGAATTTGCTGATATATATCAAAAGATTTTAAAATGTTTTGACCTTTTGATTCACTTTCTACTTTTCAGCGACTCTCCTAAAGAAATAATAATTGAGTTGTTAACATAGATTTACTTGTTTATCAAGATGGTTTTTAGAATAGTAAAAGCAAGGAAGAAGGGGAAACAACCAAATGTCCAATGTTGGACACATGTTGAATAAACTATGACATACTCTACCATGTGATGAACCATTAAGAAATCATTAACATTGTATTTTCTTAAGAGTGAAATTTTTTGCCACACAGCTTGGGGGATCTTAGTTCCCTGACCAGCAATTGAACCCAGGCCCTGGGCAGTGAAAGCGCAGAGTCCTAACCACTGGACCATCAGGGAATTCCCTGAAAGTATTTTTATACAATGCTAATACGTATTTTATGTAATGTTTTATACAGTTATTTCACAATGTAATCTCAATTGTTTATATATATGTATGTATACTATACTGTACACATAAGAAAGATATGATCAAAACAAAGCTGAATTCTACATTTTCATCATCTGTTATAGAAAATAAAGCACTGGCGCCATTACCAACAATGGTAAATGGGATAGAATGATGAGTCTTGCTGTTCTATGGATTGCAGCGTGCCACTGAAATTTTTAACTCTGATATCTCTTATCTCCACAGCTAAACTGCCAGCCAGGAGGTTACTGTTCTAAAGGGCTACTACAGTGAGTAATTTGGGGCAAATCCTTTCACATTTCTAAGCATCAGTTTCCTCATCTTTAAACTGGAATCTATGATAAAAAAATATTCCCATTTTTGGAGCTGTACTGCCTTAACCTTAACAATGACAGGTTATAAAATGCCAAAAAACATTGTTTTTAATTTTTGACAACTGGTTAAATAGAAAATATCTCATATGGTTTCAGTTTGCACTTCCTTCATTACAAGAAAGGTTGACGCAATTTCGCACATGTTTATTGCTAAATGGTAATTCTGTGATTTCAATCTTTTTTTATGATTTTAAGGAGTTCTTCATATATTCTGAATAGGAAGTTTTGTTATATGTGTTGGAAATATGCTATCAGTTTCTTCACTGTCCTTCAACTTTATCATACAGAAGTTTTCATTGTATAAAGGTTTAAACTTTTTATGCGTTAAACCTAATTGTCTTTTTCTTTAAACATACTATGGAAACTGTGACCCCCCAATTATAAAAATGTTGTCCTACATTTTTCTAATGCTTTATATAGTTACATCTCTATAGATTTAGAAATATATATATATATATATATGGAATCTTGCTACTTAAAGTGTGTTCCATAAATCAGCAGCATAACGTTACCTTAGAGCTTTTCATAAATGCAGAATCTCAGGACCCATCCCAGACCCCCTCACATCTGCAACTGTATGGCTGTTAGCATAACTGATACCATCTTGGGCCAGTACAGTCCCTCCTGTCCCTCCACTGACCCTACCCAGGACTGTACTGTGTAGCAAATCACTTCTCTGTCCTGAAGGGCTTTGTAGTTAATAGATAATGTTTAATAATCATTAGGACCAGGTGGCCTCTGTGTTCTGTTAGTTCCCAAGCAACGATGAAGACCTTTGCTGAGGTATTCCCGGCACCCACGAGACTAGTTACCCATTCATAAATCTTGACTTAGGAATGCACGTACTATTTCCGAGCACGTACCCTATATCCTAGGTTAACTATAAAATTGTCCCAGTGGCCCCTTGTTGGTGCAGAGTGCAGCTGTGGATGCTTCCAGGTCTTTGTCCTCCCAATCCCACCCTGTGAGTATGTTGCTCTGTAATAAATGGATCCATTGTTTATATGGAACTGCCTCCCTCATTTTTTGGTCTCAAGACACCTTCTCAGTTTGGTGAGCACTTTCATCCCCTCTGTCCTCCAACAGCAATTTACAACACCTTCCTATGCACATTAAAGTTTAAGAGGCACTGGTCTAGGAAATAATTTTGTTTGTGAGATAAAGATATATTATGTTTTGTTTTTTCTGTATCCAATTGGCCCAACACCATTTAGCTCTGCATTTCTTTGGATTGATTGCCACTTTTGTTCAACAACCCCAGAGCCAGTGTGGAGGAGGCGAAAGTGGGTCTGAGAGAGTTGAAATCTCTGCTTTGAGTACCCAGGAGATCAAATAGGAAACTCTAAAAACTGAGTCTACCATGTGCATTAATTCTAAGGGAGCAATCAGAGGAGAGAGGAAGGATAATTTGCTTGGGATGCATGTAATTTGGTTTTGGGAAAACTTTTAAATGTTGTTGACCCTTGAGCAAATTGGAGGTTAGATGCACTGATGCCCCCTGCCCCCTACATTTGAAAATCTGGTTATAATTTTACAGTCAGTCCTCTGGATCTGTGGTTCCTCCCTATCCAAGGTTCCACGTGCATAGAGTAAACCAACCACAGATCATGTAGTCCTATAGCATGTACTTAGTGAAAAAAAAATCCATGTATATGTGGTCCCACTGCAGTTCAAATCCATATTGTGCAAGGGTCAACTGTACACTCTTATAAGTGGGACCAAAGTTTTTCAGACAGAAGTGACAACTGATACATTTTCCAAGTCGTATATCATGTTGCCTTTTGGATACAATTAGAGTTGTATACATGGAGAGTTTTGTGGGTGACCTCTTGTTCTCATACTGTCTTTTCGATACTGACAAAGGCTGAAGATCATAATGATTCACTAAGTCAACTTTAAAGTGTAGAAATCAATTACACTGACTCCAAACTTACAAATACCTTAAAGGCAACGTGACAAAGAATATACTGCCGACTATTCCACAACTGCTCCAAACTGCCAGATGATGAACTAGGTTTCACAAGGTTAGATGCTATGTAAAAACTCCTAGAAATATAGAATCAAACACTGAATGAACTGCAAAATAATTTTTCTATGATTAATACAAAATAATTTAGAAATATTTTTTATTCCTACATAATGCAAATATTTTGCTCTCCTGGGTATTAGAGCAAAAAAGACAGCATGGCTTGTTTTTGTTGGTTTTAGCCTGCAATAGGGTTTTATTTGTTGAAACTACACATTTATGTGAAGAAATACCTTGTATATACAGAGTAAATTCAGTTTGGATCAAATTACTCAAAATACAAAGTGAAAATTAGCTCAGTAATTTTGTTCATGCTTTGGTTTTTTTTTTTGGCCACCTTGGCATGTGGGGACAGGACTTGTCTGACCTCAGTGACCTGTGACCAAGGGAGGGAGTGTTGTATTAGCTTATTAGGGCTGCTCTAAAAAAGTACCATAGATTGGATAGTTTAATAGAATTTATCTCACAGTGCTGGAGGCTAGAAGTCTAAGATTGAGGTGTCGGTTTCCTCTGAGACCTCTCTGCTTGACTTGTTGATGGCTTTCTCCTGTGCATGGCCCTCCCTCTGTGTGTTTATGTGTCCTAATCTCCTCTTCTTATAAGAACATTCGTCATTGGATTAGGGCCCATCCTAATAACCTCATTTTACTCTAATTACCTCTTTAAAGACCCTATATTCAATCAAATACAGTTACATTCTGGGGTACTGGTGGTTAGGACTTCAACTTATGGATTTTGGGAGAACAGAATTCAGCCCATATGACAGATGACATTCTGGGAAGGGCTGTGAACAGGGAGGTAGATCACTGAATTAATCCCAGTCTTGCCACTAGCAGTGTCCCTTGCTTTTAGCCTTAGATCTCTTGGCTTCTGTTCCTGCACGATGTCTTTTGCTTCACGCTAAGACTCAAAGACTAATATCAGCCTTATGAGTGAGCTATTTTATATTATGCTTATGAATTGCAGACATCCCCAATTTCTGCAAAATTCCGTGGTCATCCTTTAATATCCAGATAATATGGTTTGAGTCTCCATCTCACACGTTGCTAGAAGGATCCTCTGATGCTGCTTGCCTTTTCTGATGATCTTCACTCTCCAGGGCTCCCAGGGCTGCAGCTGTCATTGCTCTTGGCTCTGAGACTGTTCTCTTCTTGGATCGGCTTTCTCATGCAGGACCCAACCCCAGTCCCTTCTCTCTAAAGTGTCCCAGCAAGGACTGTTGAGGAGAGCAGATTCTGACCGAAGGTTTTAGGGGAAAGGGAAGGGATGGGGGGCGATGACATTAGAGTACACTACAAGAAAAATCTTTAAACTGCAACGTAGACTTCCCTGGCTTAAGGTTCCATGGCCTTTTCTTAATTCAGGGCATTTTTTACTGAGCCACCATCTCCCACTTTGGCTTCTGCTTATGGACTCTACTGAGACCCCTTTCTTTTCCTCAAGACCTTCCTTCTATTTCTCCTCCTTCCTCCTTCCTGGTTCCCACCTCTACCTCACCCCAGTTTCTCTCAAGCCGTCAATGAACAACTCCTAATTCTGTTATTTTCTTAGCAAGGAATGTAGCTCTTTTCCAGTCGCATCTTTCCTCCTAGCTGGCCCCTGGGAGTAGCAGGTGGGGGCGGGGCTCACTTTCCTCAACCAAAGACCCATCAAGAAATAGTTCCAACACAGTCATCTCTGCTGTGAATTATGCCTCTAGCGTGTGAGAGCTGTTCAGTCTCTTTAAGGTCAGATCCTCGTCTTTTTCTCCCATCTCCCCTCTTATAAGCTCTCTACAACAGATTTAGGGATCATTCTTTCATGTGCAATGTAGATGAATTGATATTACAATCGCTTAGAGTACATTTTGGTGTTTTTGTGTAACGTGAATATCAATGGTAAGAGAAAAAAGACATACTTTGTTGTCCTGGTTATGTAGTACTGATGACTATTTCAGATAGAAAAGCATTATAGGGTCATCTATTTGGTTCCCTCTCAATCGAGAATTAAGTGGGTCAACAAAGAAATAGTCCATTTCATATGTATTATTGCTGCAAGCGCCAACTCTTTTTTCTATGTATCTGCTTTAAAAAAAAGACAAACAGCCCCAAATCTCCTGAAAACTCTCAGCAGCTGTGCTAATGTTTTAGCATCTTCACCTTGCCCAGTCCTTCTGTAGTCAGTGCTTTTTATCTTAATGGATTGAGGGGCCGCAGGGCACAGACTCAGGTGGCAGAAGGTTTGAGTTTCCGCACTTAGTCTGTGACTCGTAGTTTCTGTGACCGTGGGGAAGTCGCTGAAGTTCTCCAAATCCAGTTCCCTGGTCTATAACATAGGGCGGAATCCTACTCACATACTCACAGGATCAAATGAGATTGCATTACTTAGAAACATTCCTTTGGCTAGAAGGACTGCAAGTCAAGTAACCGAGCTGGGTAGCGGCTGTGACTTCTGACGTGTTTGGGCAAGTCTGGAAGGTTAATTGGCACGTTGGCCAGGTTTGGGCTTACCTGACAACTCAGGGGAGCCACAGTGACTGGTTTGATTAAATCTGACGATTGGAGCCCAAGAGTAACGCGAGGCACTGCCTCCGATGGGGAGCTAGAACACAGGTGCTCACGCTGCGTCCAGGAATGCTGGTTGGAAGGGAGGGAGCGGTCACTGTGAGCACGGATGAGAAAATGCCTCTGCACTGTCCTCCTGTCCAGCCTCAGGGGACCTGCCCCATGTTCCCTGAGAGAGGGAACTGGTATGAGAGTGGGCCAAGGGAAAGAGGCCTCTCCCTGGAGAAGCCCTCGAGTACTGAGATTGAGAGCAGGTCCCCCATGAGACATAGTAACCTGGGTGGCGCTGAAGGTGTATCTGTAGAATAGTGCTAGATGCTGTGTCAGGGGTGGACTTAGTGGGGCCTGAAGGTTATAAGATGTTGGGGGCTCTTTAAGAAAAGAATACACAGTTACAAATATAAAACTTGGCAGAAAACGGACTATTTTTTTTAGAATAATTAGGTAAATCCCAATAACTTACTTTTAAAAAGCCTATTTCCAAAACAGAAATAGAGTCACAGATGTAGAAAACAAACTTACAGTTACCAAGGGGGAAAGGGGAGGGGATGATAAACTGGGAGATTGGGATTGACATATACACACTACTATATATAAAATAGATAACTAATAAGGACCTACTGTATAGCACAGGGAACTCTACTCAATACTCTGTAGTGACCTATACGGGAATAGAATCTAAAAAGAGTGGACACGTGTATGTATAAATGATTCGCTTTGCTGTATAGCAGAAACTAACTCAACATTGTAAATCAACTATACTCCAATAAAAATTAATTTAAAAAAAGCTGATAAATAGTGCAAAGCCCAGAAACACAACAACATATTTTTACTAGTTGTCTGACCCATCTCTTTAAGACTTTTTTCCTTACTTTCTTGGGTGGCATACTTTTTGATCATTTCTTCATACGACAATGATTTTGTAATATCACTTTCTACAGAGAGAATGAAAACATAATTTGGTCTTTCTTCTGGAATTGTTATCAGAATTAATTCTCAATTATTGATTTTTAGGATGAATAAAAGAATGAAGACAATGCAAATGATGCACTCTTTGTAATATTCCTACAGCTTGTGCTCAACAAACACAAGATTTCTGAAAGATTCTATTTTGAGTGATTTCTATAATAAAAGGGAAAAAATGTATGGCACATTTATAATTGTATACACTCACAAAAGACAATCTCTGTTTTGACTAGGTGTTGATGAGAACCAAATTGTCTGCTTACACATTTACATACCTAACGATTAGAAGGAATTCCCACAGAGAAGCTTCTGACTGGGTACATTTCAAACCTTGTACTCTACTACCCATCCCTCTGGTGCCAGGAGCCACAGAATCTGTACAATGTTGAGTTAGGGCCTCTGGCCCTGCTCCTTCATGTTTGAACATCAGGTGAGTTGGCCCAGAGGGCAGTAGGAGAATTCCTGGAAAGGCATTTCTATATTGGTACAGCTAGCAATAACTTAAATATACCTGGAAGTGACTTTGGAACAGATAAATGATCCCATTAAATGCAAAATAAACTCCCCTTAACCAGATTCCAAAAATGCCCCCTGGCCACTCCAATGCCATTGGAGAAAAAGTGAAGTATAATGGAGGGGAAATCAAAGAGGAAAGAGAACGTGGTCTTCACCACTTGTAGCTAAAATATTTTACTTATGCAAATCTTAGCAAAAAACATGATCACATGAACTCATTGCCAGGGACCTTTCCTGGTTCTTTGAAGGGGACCATGAAAGTGAGGGGTTCTCAGACTTAAGCTTCATTACCTTTTCAGGAACTATATCCCTGGCTGCAACAATAAACTCCCAACTTCAGTGGCTTCAAGTAACAGTCCACATTTTGTTGACACCCACCAGTTGGTGGGTGGTGGTAGTGAATTTGACTGGAGTGGTGTGTCGTGGCCAGAGGGTAGGGAAAACCTTGCTACACGCAGTCATTCAGGGATCCAGGCCAACAGAGGCTCTGGCATCTTCAACATTTGCCTTGGGCATGAACAACTAGCTGTCAGACAGGGCAAGAGAGAGAGCAGGAGATCATGAGGGAGGTTTTACTGGCCAGCCCAGGAAGTGGAACTTCACTTCTTCCCGTAGTCTACTGGCTGGAACTCAATCATGGGGCCATGTACCTGCAAAGGAGGCTGGGAAGTGTAGTATAGCTGTGCCCAGGGCAAAGAGGAAATACATTTTGGTAAACCACAGTACTCTCTGACACAGGAGGAGACAGGATTTTCCTTTAGTTGGGACTGGAGTGACACAAGTATGGCAAGACAACACTGCTGGAACCACAGAAGGCACTGAAAGGCCATCGGGGGCTCCTGGGGAAGCCCCAGTATCCTCTTGAACCAGAGAAGATGTTTGGGGGTGTGGCACAAGAGATGTATTGTGGGTGTGTTTTGTTACTGGTATTTTACTCTTTATACCTCCCACACCACCATGGTTTAAGGAAAACTGCCTGGAAACCCGTCTAAGGGATGATGATGATGATAATGTTGACTCTGAGTAAAAGGATTTTTAGGGAGAAGTTTGCAAAATCAGATCACTAAACTCTCCCTGCTGCCATTCACTGAAGGGATTCCCAGTGCCTGTTTTTATCAGACTGTCTGATCCAGGAGTGAACGTGTCTCATTTACTTTTGGGTCCCCGTGCCCAGCTGGGTGCTATACTAGATTGTTAGAATTTTCCTTTTACTTTCCTAAATACGTAGGCATTTTACAGGCACTAAACGTTTTTTGATATGTAGCGTTGTTAAGAGCCTGGACAGAGTAGATACTAATGCCCAAGTTCAGCAAATTATGTCCATTTCGATCCACAGTTCCCGGATATTCCATAATTAATTGAACTTGGGGTCTCGGTTTGAGATTGTTTCCGTTAGACCTTTTCTACAATAGTTAAAGAAAAAACATAAGGCTTAGGTATAAAAATTAATTTTGGCTTTCTTGGAATATGGAAATTCTCTAAACCAGCTGGAAAAGGTAGGTTCTTCATTTCTTCCGGCAAAGGGAAAATGACTTTTCCCTTGATGCTTTTCTCTCTACATAAGTTAAAAATCCATTAGTAAATCAGGCTTAGCTGGGTCCCTTCATTGATATTTGATCCTTGGAACCTCGCAAGGAAAATCAATGTGTGGCTTCTCAGTTAATTAACATAATGTTAATAGAATGTATAATAGCAGCTGGAATCCTCATACCTAGTCTTCTGCTCAGGCTGAGTGAGCAGAAACGGCTGATGGATAGGCTTCGGAAGACAGCCTATCTAGACCACCCGAGGGAAGACAAGCACAAGGAGACTGAAGCTAAAATAGTACCTGTCTGAGCGATCCTTCCTACGTGCTTGCTTGCTAGGGTTTGCCAAAGCAGGAGGAAAGGGCTAGAATAAAGCTAAAATGAGAAGGATTAAAATTCTGTCCACATGTGGGCAGCCAGGGTCAGCAATGGAATCTGAACAACAGATTCAAATTCAGCCTCTGAGACGTCGAGTGTGAGGAAGGGTGTGATCAGAGAGTTGGGACCATTGAATGAATTACTTCTACGGTTTCTCTGGTTAGAGACTATAACCATGGAAAAGAGCCGCGTAGCACAAGCAGCAGAAAGAGCCCTGATCCCAGGGCTTCAGGTATCTCCCTCCCGCTCCTGCCCCCACTTAAAAAAAATGTTAAATGCTGGTGGAATACTCATTACATAGAATTTACCATTTTAACCCTTTTTGGGGGGTGGTGTTTTCTACTTCTTTTTATTAGTAGGAAGAGGCAATTCAGAGAGAGGAAAACATTGAGAAGAGAGAAACCTTGCTCTGAATCCTTTTTAACTGGTATTATTATTGCAATGATAAAAACATAAGCTGTGATATAGCAATCTTCGTAAAAGCATACTGACACGCTAGGATTTGGAAGAAGTTCTAGCCCAGCATATGCTTCAGGAGACCCTAGGTGGGGTATCCCAGGCTGCCATTTTAACCACTTTTAAGTGTATTAAGTACATTTTCATTGCTGTGCAGCCATTACTATCATCCATCTCCGGAACTCTTTTTATCTTGCAACACTGAAACTCTGAACCCGTTCAGCAATAACTCTCCTTTCTCTCCTCCCCCTGGCCTGTAGAAACCACCTCTACTTTCTGTCTTTATGAGTTTGACTCCTCCAGGAATCTCATGTAAGTGGAATCATATAGTATTTTTGTGACTGCGTTACTTCACTTAGCATAGTGTCCTCAAGGTTTATTCTAATTACAGCATATGACAGTATTTCCTCCTTTTAAAATGTTAAATATTTCCATGGTATGTATATAACCACATTTTGTTTATCCATTCATCTGTCAACGGACACTTGGGTTGCTTCCACCTTTTGGCTATTGTGAATAATGCTGCTGTGAACATGGGGGTACAAATATTTCTTTGAATCCCTGTTTTCAGGGCATGTGCTCAGGAGTGGAATTGCTGGATCATATGGTGATTTTATTCTCAAGTTTTGAAAAACTGCCACACTGTTTTCCATAGTGGCTGCACAATTTTATATTCTCATCAATAACGCATAAGGGTTCCAATTTGTCCACATCCCCACCAACGCTTTTTCTTTACCTTTTTTCCCTTTCTTAAAAAAGTTATTTTTTATAGTAGCCATCTTAATGCATAAGGAGATGGTATTGCATTTTGGTCTCACGGTCAGGCTCCACCCAGATACTGCTTGCTGACCATCTCCTCTCCCCACGAGCTCTTCCTCTAAACCCTTTCTGTCTCCCACACCCCACAGCCTTCCCTTTCCCCCATCTCTCTTCTCCAAATCGCATGCACCATCTGCTGTGACTAGTGTTCTCATTCACCTTTTTGTGCTTATCTCCTCTTCAGCAGGAAAGTGCTTCGGAGGCTGACAGCCTAATCTCTCTGCTTATCCCATGTTTCTGAATTCATCATCCCGCCCCTCCGGCTGCTGCCCCTGCACTGCTGTCCAGGCAGAGCAGGAGGAGGGCAGATGAGGCTGGACCAGACGGGGGAAAAAAAAAAAAGGGTCGGGGAGGGATCCAGGCACAGGGAATGGTGCTGTGGAACCCTGGAGGGCCCTGTGGTTCTGACAGGGCTTTTTTTTTTTTTTTTTTTAAAAAAACACAAAGCAATGGACAGTAAAAAACATCCTGATCCCCCCCGCCCGCCGCCACTTTTTGGTGGGAGTAGGGTGGGGCATGGTAGAGGTAGAGACAGATGGAGACAGCCCGGAAGGAAAGACAGCTCTGTCCGCCCCTATTACTTTCCTCCACCAGCTATGTTCAAAGCCCCTCAATCACTTCTCCCAGTGCTGCTATAGGTGCTGCTATAAATACACGTGGTGGCAGCAGACAAAGAGTTGGTTTGGCCCCTGAAGTGACAGGATGGGAATCTAGAGTAGGAGCTACAAGGGCTACTAAGAACTTGACACTATTCTCCAGAACTGGTGCAGAATAGAGCAACCAGGCCTGATCTGGAGGGGGCTGCTGGTTTCCTGACAAGCCAGGTTAGGCCAATAATGGTTGAAGAGGCTACCCTGAGCTCTCAACGGGCAGCTGCTCCTAGCTTGGGAGAATTTGGTGGGAGGAAAATCCAAGGACGTAACTAATCCAAGGTCAACTTTCTTTTCCTTTCCTGAATCAAACATGACATACCAGGGAAAAGAGGAGTCAAGAATGTTTCATTTCTGAATTTGCTATAATGTCTCTCCCTGCCAATTCTCTCCTCCCACCTGGCAACTCAGCTCTCCTTCCCTGACAACTGTCCTTTGAAAGGATGGAAAGTGCACTTCATTTGTTGTTGTTTTTCCTCGTGCTGAGATAAAGCCCTGAAGCTCATAGTAGAGGTGAGACTGGAGTTCTGCTTCTCTTAGAGCTATGTGTCCCCATCGTGGTATTTGATGTATTATGTGAGATGTACCATATAATTGGTAATGTATACATGAATTATGTATATTATGTATGTTATTTCATATATATACACATTTTATTATTTACATTCTATCTATCTATTTAATTTCCCCTCTGCTTCCAGGAAGGAAGCTGCTCATGGCTATTTCTGCTCTGCAAGTCATACCTTGAGCACGGTCACCTGCAGTGTGGGCTTTCTGCATTGCTATCCAGAAGGTAGCTGTAAATCATTTTTTTTCTTTTTCTCTTAACTGGGAGAAGCTGAGGCTCATCACCTAGGGAAGAGGGCAGGAAACTCAACTGCAAAAAAGCTACCTTAAAACACAGACCTATAAAGTGAGGCCATTAAAGTATATGGTGCTGCCACAGATTTTCTTTAGATGCTTATTTTTCATTTCTCTTCTACCTCAGCTCATTCACTCCCCCTCTCCCGCTGCCCCTGCCCCCTGAACCATGGAGGATGCAGGCTCTGCTTCATATACTACCATTAGTAACACCTCACGCTTATGACCTTTTAATATTTCTAGAACATTCTCCTTTTATTTTCTCTCTGACAGGTATGCACAAATTCTTCCTATATGTCTCCTTCTCTTCCAAATCTGGCAGATGGGCTGGACCTTATTTTTCTTTTTTGGCTCATTTGAGTATGCTGTAGTATAAAATAAATATGCTTCCAGCACAATACTGAAGTGCTGAGGGGTGCACTTTGGGGAAATGACGCTCAGGTAATGTGTCCACCCTCTGGGAAGGGGGAATTACGATAAAGTGGTAGAGTTTTGTCACTGTCACTGAACTGTCATGTCTCGGAAGGAAGTAATTGCTGTCACCACAGCCGTTTCTTCTTGCTCCTCTCGTTCCCACCCTAACGTATCATGTGATAAAACATATTTCTGGAACAAATGAAAAAAACCTGTGGTTGCGGAGTGGGAACTGAAGCTGATAAAATAATGAAATTAGGCTGGACTTTTTAAAAAGTTACTTTATCTGGCAGCTACATATCACTTGTTCCAGTTCAATTCTTTCAGTTCCAAAAGTTTCACTTCATAAGGATACTGTCCTCCGTTATGGTAGAGGTGACACTGGAGTTCTGCTCCTCTTAGCGCTATGTGCCCCCATCTTGGTATTTGATGTATTATGTGAGATGTACCATATGATTGGCAATGTATACATTAATTACCATTGTAATTAATGGTAATTAATGTAATTAACAGAGGACCCTTGTTACGGTCCTCTGTTAGGGTTTTGTCCATTGACAGTGTAAAGGCTGATTTTACAGCGTTAGGGTTTTAGGATTTTTTGCTAAGTTTTCTTTTTGTGACGACGTAAATTTCACTCATGAATCACAGGATGCTGCAGCTGTCAGGAAGGGGCTTAAAATATCTCATGCATACATGCCGTGATCAGCAAACAGCAGTCTTCCAGCTACACGTGGGAAGGTCCCAGTTCTTGTTCGGATTCATTCCTGGGAGGTAGGAATAGTAATGCAATCTTTGGTCAAAGGGAAAAGTTGTGAGGTTCACAGAACAACTCAAGAGTCAACAGCAAGAAGTCTGGCGGTTTCTTATGAAGTTAGACCTATACCTGCCCCATGACTCACCAAATCCACTCAAAAGCATTTACTCAAGATAAACAAAAAAAGCTTGTTCATAAAAACGCTTTTACAAGAATGTCCATAATAGCTTTACTCATAAAGCTGGAAATGTCCAAATGCCCATCAACGAGAATGGATAATAAATTGATATATTTGTATAACGGAATATTACTCAACGATAAAAAGGAATGAACTACAGATATACAAAAAACATGGATAACTCTTACAGAGACTATGTTGTGTGAAAGAAGCCAAACACAAAATAGCACATATTGTATGATTTCATTCATGCAAAGTTCAAAACAGGCAAAACTAATCATTAATGATGGAAATCAGAAGAGAGTTGACTCTGGGTACCAGAGAGTAGGGATCAACTAAGAAGCAGCATGAGGGAAATTTCTAGGGTGATGGAACTGTTCCATATCTTGATGGGGTATGGGTGACACGGGATTTATATTTGTCAAAAGTCATCAAAACTCAAACTTAAAACTTCAGATTTTGCATTTCACAGGATACAAGTTTTCTCTCAAAATTTAAAATGGACTACAAACATATACTGCAGTGTCGTACAGCTGGAGGATCTGTTATGAATTCCTGGTGCTGTGGTTGTGGTTCTCAAACCTGGCAGCACATTAGACTTACCTGTGGAGCTTATATTCTGCAGGATGCCTGGGTCTGACTTACCACCAAAGATTCTGATTCTGTGGGTGCGGTTCAGGAACCTGCATTTCAGAGTAAATTCCAGGGCTTCTAAGGTGCACTCTGAGGGGAGAAAGTTCAAAGGTTTAGATAGTAGTAGACTTTTTTAAAAGGATGCTGTAATATCTGGTCACGATCACATCTGCCATTTTTGAGTTGTGACACTTGTGAATAGAAAGGTGTTTTGATTCAAACCTATGTGTATCTTTAAAAAAGAAGTAGATGTGAAGACAGAGGAAAAGAACTAACATATATTGAGGGTCTAGGATGTGCCAGGGAGGTTGTTAGGCATTTAATATAGATAATTGCATTTAAATTCTCTAAGAAGCACACTTATTTATTATATATATTCATTGCAATCTCCATAGTCCAGGCACCAGCAAAGCCAACTTTCTTGCAAATCTCTTAATAGGTTGGGCTATTTCAGGGCCCAAGGCTTTTGTAATGCCAGGGATGCCTTTCCCCTTAGTCTGCTGGATGTATTTCTATTCATCTTCTAAGATCCACTTAAGTATACCACATTATATGCAGTCCTTCTTGCTCCTTCCCTTACCCTGTTGGAGGAATTTCATTCCTCTTCAAGTAGAAATTGTATCTGCTGTCCTAGGATTCATACCAAAGTATGCTTTGGAGTTCTTTTACATGAATTAGAGACTCTCACTAGTAACTGATTTAATGCCAAAACTACTTAAATGGAGAAAACACTACAAATAAAACTTTTGGCAGTCAAATGTAGGTTTGCATTAGACTGATTTCTACTTTTAGTATTACATCTATCACATGGCATTATAATGTTCAATGTACATTTCTTTCTCACCCACTAGACAAAGATCTCCATATCTTATTCATCTTTGTAGTCCCAGGACCTGGCACAAAACCTGGCACTTATTCAGTGCCCAACAAGTTATTGTTGAATAAATGAATGGATGAATGGAAGAGATCACCTTGCTTCTCCTTAAATCTAACTTGTACCCAGATAAATAGTGAATTTTCAGTAATAACCCACTGACCTCAAAATAAAATGTAAACCCTCAAAATGAATTTCAAGGGTTCCCATAATTACCATCTGCCCTACCCAGCTCTAGCTCTAACTAATCTTGTGGGCTATTGATTACTAAATTAAATCTCCTGGTCAAGATATATCAACTCATTCCTTGACTATCATAGGCTCATTTTTTTCTCCATGCCCTTGGTTAAATTACCATCTACTCCATTGTATAACGGAAAGAGTATATGACGTCTGAAGAGCTGAGAATGATTCTCAGTTCCCACCATATTAGCTGTGTAACTTTGGTTAAATGACGTATCTCTAAGTCTTGTTTTTTGTCATTTATGAAATGAGATATCTGCAGTGACATATATACATTGTCCCGGAAGCTGTGTAAATTATTATTATTGTATTACATTATTATGTTAATATTACTATATTATTATTACAGCTATAAAAAGAACTAAACTATTAGTAATAGTAGTAGTAGTAGCAGTAATAGTAATTGTTGTAATCCTACATATCCTTCAGTATGACGCTTAAGGCCCAAGTCCTTTTTTATTTTCATTTATTTTTAAAAATATTTATTTAGTTAGTTAGTTTTGGCTGCGTTGGGTCTTCGCTGCTGCAAGCAGGCTTTCTCTAGTTGTGGCGGACAATCAGGGGCTACTCTTCGTTACGGTGCACAGGTTTCTCATTGCAGTGGCTTCTCTTGTTGTGGAGCATGGGCTCTAGGCCCAAGGGCTTCAGTTGTTGTGGCACATGGGCTCAGCAGTTGTGGCGCACAAGCTTAGTTGCTCCGCGGCATGTGGGATCTTCCCGGACCAGGGATCGAACTGGTGTCCCCTGCATTGGCAGGCAGATTCTTAACCTCTGCACCTCCAGGAAAGTCCCCCCAAGTCCTTTTTTAAATTTGGAGAGCCTACATTTTTTTCTGAACTGTCTGAACCACTAACTATGGCGCTTCATCATATACTATCATTATTATTATTTAACTGTTTTATGTATATGCGGTCTTTCTCTCCAACCTGATTGGGAGCCTCTCAAGGGCAAAAGCAGGAACTTGTGTTATCCTTATTCTTATGCCTCCCAATCACTTAGAGGAGCATAAGATATATTAAATTGTATTAATATTAAATTGTCTTAAGGAGAATGGAAAATATATTTAGAATCATAGGGTTTCAGAGTGATAAGTTCTTAAACATAATTTAATACAATTCTCTTTCTATTGAAACTGTAACTTATATGTGCTGTGTGTCTTTCCTAAAGTCACAGCTAATAATAATTCTAGCTAATGATTCTTGAGAACATCCAGCATTATGCGAAGTAATTTAAATTAATGATATAATTTAATGACATTGGAGTTATCATTGTCCCCATCTTATAGATGAAAAAAAGTGATGCTTAGAAGCTGGGATTCAAACACAGGCATCTTTCTCCAGATCTTCCACCCTTAAACCTGCCTTTGGCATTGAAGTTTCCTGATTCTCTTACCAGTGCCCTTCCTGCTACAGGGGTAACCATTATCTTCTCTCTTCTGGCAGTGGTTCTTCAGTGTGGCCCAGACCAGCAGCATCAGCATCACCTGGGAACTTATTAGAAATGCAAATTCTTGGGCCCCACCCAGCCCTGCTGAATCAGAAACTCTGGGGGTGGTGTTTAACAATCTGGGGTTTGACAAGCTCTCTAGGTGATCCTGATGCACTCTCATGTTTGAGAACCATGGCTTTAGAGTGAATATTGTACGTGTCTTTTGCTTCTTATATTGTTCATGCTGTTGCTTAATAGAGTTTCTTTTTTCTCCTTTTATTTAAAAAAATTTTTTAAACATCTTTATTGGAGTATAATTGCTTTACAATGGTGTTAGTTTCTGCTGTATCACAAAGTGAATCAGCTATACATATACATATATCCCCATATCCCCTCCCTTCTTGTGTCTCCCTCCCACCCTCCCTATCCCACCCCTCTTGGTGGTCTTAATAGAGTTATCTATTATGTGATTATATAACAAGGGTGAGAAAGCCTACATCTCTCCATCAATATTCAATGATTTCTATATTCTGTATGTGAAATTTCACTCCAGCAAAGAGAACTAACAAACCTGAAATTTGCTGCCATGCATCTTATTATCTTAAGAACTTTAATTGGTTTTGTTCCTTTACTTGTTTTTACACTTATTTTTATATTTTTACTTAACTCATTTATAAGGAACAAGTAGAATTTTCCCTGCACAGTGACTGGAATTTTTAACAAAAAAATGCATCTTTTTTACCTCCTTCCAGAAAGTCTCTAATCTGGTTGGAATCCTTAATAGAGCTTTAAAACTTTTAAAGACAGATCAAAAATGTTTTTTATTAAAATTCTGGCCAGATTTCACCATGAATATGATATATACCGTGTATAATTAGGGAAGAAATCCAGACTTTGTTTTTTACATAGTACTAACATATAGACTGCTAAAAAAATAAGTTACTTAGCCAATATCCAAAATAAGAACAAAGGTTGAATGACATATGTGGTTTCTTCAGAGAAGGCTGATTTCTTCAGAGCCTTTAAAAATTCTTGCAGTGATTTTTCTATAATGCAGTACTGTGCAAATCTAAGCACATGACTGTCATGAGACTTATATGTGTTGTTTGTCATTCAAGTACTTTTAATATTAAAGCGATTACCAGTTATTTACTCTAAATGAGTAGCTAACTTAAGGAAAAGTCTATCCTGTTTTTGATAATAATCTTAAAAGGGCAACAGTTTAACATCCCTACCACGGACAATTTTATGACAGTCAAAAGTTTGCATCAAAGGACCTCAGATCCACTGGGACATGTTAAACATTCAAAAATTTTTATTTTGGGGCTCTACAGAATAGGAGGTTAATGACTCCATTTTCCACATAAGGAAAAATGGAAAAGAAAAAAACCTGGCGGCTGTTGGAATGTCACCGTTAAGATTTCAAATCACTCGAAGTTCCATGTGTTATAAGATTTTCTTGGTTTGAGGTATGGATGGCTACTTTTTTGCACAATCTAAGGTATTAGTTGAGCAGTATTTCTGTAGAAATCATGGAACAAATAAACAAGTCCTTAATAGATCATCATTATTCACAGAACAACTTGTTCTGTACTTTTAATAAAGTTAAAGCAAATATTGTTCTTCTTATATAAAAGTAATAATTATTAACATAATGAGGAATTAATCTGGAATAATAAATACATTTTGTGTCTTCTAAGGAGAAAAGTCATGATTGCTTACCAGAAAGTGTGCCTTAAATTGCTTTCTGAAAAGCAACCCATTGTGAAGGAATACTAAAAATGAAGCATGACAAACAAATGTGACTTCAGGTAAATTTCACAGAATTTTAGGGTTCTAAGGGATGTTACCTGACATCTAGTCTAACCTCCCATCTAACTCCAAATGTCTTTAGTATAATCTCTGATGGAATACTATTTGAATATCTTCCCCCTTATCTGTAGGAAGGCAACCCATTCTATTCCTGGATAATTCAATTCCATATTCTTCTCAACTCCATTCACTAGCACAAGTTCTGCCTTCTGGAGACAAACTGAAAGGTCTAGCCCTGTAGTCATAGTCACCAACACCTGTATTGTTTTTAGTTTCTTAGTGTCCCTCTCTAAATGAAGTTTCCAGAGCAAACAATTAATTGAATTCAGCTGATGTCCTAAAGCAATGTAGCAGGTGGGCAGGGCTGACCATGATCTGCACTGAAGTTATCAAACATATGTCACTCTTTTCTATGATATCCTTTTCTTTAATCATCAGGTTTATTGATGTGTAATTTACATGCAGTATAATTATACAGTCCTATGATTTTTCATGAATGCATACCGTTGTGCAACTATTACCACAATCAAGATATAGAAGAATTTCATCACTTTCCATCCTTTGTAGCTAACCCCACCCTTCATCCTCAGCCCCTGGCAACCACTAATCCATTGTCTGTTTCTATGATCTTGCCTTTACTTCTTCTATACCATCTTGATTACTGAAGGGCAATTTTGTTTTAGTTATGAGGGTCCCCATTAGGACTGCACAAGGTACATGACAAGGGATGGAATAAAGAATTTTTTAAAAGGATGAGAAAAAAAAAAAGTAAGAGAATTTGAAAAAGGAGGAAAGGGTCAGGAGAAAAGAAAAGACCAAAGGAAGAGCCTATAGTTGTGATAGAAGGTGCCTTGGATGTTGGTGTCTACATCTGTTTGAAAACTTTTTCTGCCACAGTGGTGACCTAACCCATTATACGGATTGGAAACTAGAGAGAACACGCAGCTGGTTACACAGAGGGAAAAGCTAATCTTCCGAAGCCACAGTACTCAAGAATAGTGAGAACAAAGAGAATGTATCCTCTACCACCATAGCAACCACTGTCCACGGTGCTGAATATTCACTGCATGTTACCACATATTTATATATCTTACCTTTGGATTCTGGTGACTTCTATTTGACCTGACCTCTCCCAGGAATTCAGATCTAGGCAAAGGTCAAAGTTTTTGTGAAGAGAATCTAATGTGGTTTTTGGAGACTGACTTTTGGAGAGACATTTTCAGAAAATAAGAGACATTTGTTTTAAAATAATTTTCAAATAGTTGCAGCTGCCTTGAAACTTTTTCTTCCGGGACAGTTGGGAAGATATATTTCCTCTTCTTCTCTTCCTGACCCATTAATTTTTGTGGTTAATGACTTGCACTTCAGACTGGGTTAGCTGTAACTTTCCACCTAGGGTAACTCTTCTTTGGAAGGTGCTCAGGGTTAAGTGTCTTGAGATTTGAGCTCTGATCTCAGCTGTGCATCAACTAGCTGGCTAACTGCTCTGCTTCCTTTCAGGGCTTAGGGATAGGGTTGTCAGACTTAGAATATAAAAATGCAGGATGGGGCTTCCCTGGTGGCTCAGTGGTTGAGAGTCCTTCTGCCGATGCAGGGGACACGGGTTCGTGCCCCGGTCCGGGAAGATCCCACATGCCACGGAGCGGCTGGGCCTGCGAGCCATGGCCGCTGGGCCTGCGCGTCCGGAGCCTGTGCTCCGCAACGGGAGAGGCCACAACAGTGAGAGGCCCGCGTACCGCAAAACAAAAAAACAAAACAAAAAAACCCTGCAGGATGTTCAGTTAGATGTGAATTTCAAATAAGTAACAAAGACTTTTAAAATGATAAGTATGTCCCATTCTGAGATAGGTTGTTAAAATATCCTGAAATATGCAAATGGTATGAAATGTTTAGTGGTTGCATTGTTTAAAAATGTGTTCTCGACTTGTGGGTGACCCCTAGTGATGTGGGAGAACAAACAGTATGTAACCCTTTCCCGAGAGGTTACTTTTGAATTCTAAGCATTGAAGGCGGTGTCATTCTGTGAAATCATCAAGTTGTGCTAGTCCTTGTACATCAGGGGTGGGTTTGGGGGAGGGGGGTCTACAAAAGAAAGCGTCCACCTGTGTAAATGGTAAAGAAACTTCTGGGGTTATTATTATTATTTAAGATGATGGTATTGTTCCTCATTCAGGTGAATTATATATTTCCTGTAAGTCTTTACAAATGTCTTTCCTTTTACTTCCTTTTTTTCCCCCTGTTTGTTCATCAGCTCATTTTGGCCTCCCATTTGTGTTTTAAATCTTTGCTGTTTATTTTAATTTAGGATGTCATCCGATGAAAAATAGTGTTTTTTTATTCTGTGCCCTGGACACAGTATTGCTGATTTTTATTTATCCATCTTTATCCTGCCTGAGGGAAAACAAATATTTAAAATGCATTGTCATCTGCATCTGTGAGTAGACAGATTTAGCACGTATATGTGATAGTGCCAGAGTGTACCTTCTCACTCCTAATTTTGCCACCAGCAATTATCTGGCCACAATCTTAAGCAGGTTGTCTGTACTCCGAGTGTCTCTGCAGAGTCTCACTAGCTATTTAATCATGGCAGGATGGGTTGGAGTAGCACAAACTATGGAAATGGACGTTAGAGAATGATGGTTAGTTCTTACCAAAGAATAAATTTAGTTCCAAGTTTTAGCTTTTTAGAAAATAACTGTATTAAAAATTTCACGAAGTTCATCCGTCCCTCAAAAGCCTAGTGAGTACAGATCAGAATAACAGATTAATGTCAAACATGATTTCTGAGTGGCAGGAAATTTTGTTCTAGATGGAGCTGATGTCTCATCCGTATGTGATTGACAGGTTCATAATAGCACAGCACGTTTACTCTCCCACTCCTCTTGTGTGTAGGTAAAAAAAAAACGTTTACAATAAAGGTAGTCACATTTCCAGTAACTTGCTCATCATGTAATGGGAATTTCTTTCAGAGATCTTTCAGAGATCAATACTTTAGTGAGTAGAAGCTACTAATAAAAATCAGCCTTTTAAATGTCACCTGGTATTTATAGCCCCCATACCTGGGCATCACTGGAGCTGTGAAGGTCACGGTAGGGGACTGTCCCGAAAGAGGAAGGTCAAGGGCAGGATAACGAAGGTCCACACACCTCCTAGAGCTGGCAGTGCTGGAAACAAGGACAACACATCATGATTAGTACAGGAGCAGTGGACAGAGCCTGGAGCTGAGAAAGTGGGGTTTTTTTTATGCCCCTAATCATCAAAATAACTTCAGTTACATAGTTTTGTCTTCCTTTTATAAACTGGAGAAATTTTGAGCTAAGGGAGACTTTAATGACTCCCAACTCAACCATCTCATTGTGTTCATGAAGAATCTACTATCTAGTGGGTGAGTTGAGTTACGTGGTGGCACAGATAATACTGGTAGAGCTAGGACCACGATTCAGTTCTCAGATTCTTAATTTAATACTCTTGGAAATGTAGTTGAAAGCAATCAATGTGGAGTCTAGGTTTGAGTCTCAGTAGTAACTACCTGAGCTAAATGACCTTTTCAGGTAACAAAGTCCTTGAACTCAGTTCTACATCTGTAAAATAGGGTTCATAATACCTGCTCTATTTACCTTTCAAGGATATTATGTATTTCTAATAAAAATGCAAGAAAAGAGTACTGGATTATTTGTTATTGCTGTGTAACAAATTACTCCAAACTGAGAAGCTTAAACAATAAACATTTATTATCTCATAGATTCTGTGGATCCAGAATCCGGACCCATATTGGCTGGATGCCTCTGGCTCAACATTCCTAATAAGCTTGTAGTCAGTCCATAGAGCTCTGGTCTCATCTGAAGGCTTGACTTGGGAGGTGTGGGGTGAGGTCTTTTTCCAAGCTTGCTCATGTGATTGTTGTCAGGATTCAGTTCTTTGCAGGCTGTTCACTGGGGGCCTTTCTCAGTTGCATGTGGACCTCTCTGTAGAACTGCTCACAATGTGGCAGCTGGCTCCCTCAGAGCAAGGAGGTCATAAGGCAGTGGAACAAAGCAAGATGGAAGCAAGTCTTTCTGTAACCTGATCTTGGAAATCACATCCCATCACTTTTGCTGTCCTCTATTCATTAGAAGGAAGCCACTAGGTACAGCCCAAACTCAAGGGGCACAGAGCACACAAGTCATGAATACCCGGAGATGAGGACCACTGGGGGCCATCCAGAGGCTCCTACCACATGCAGTATTCTCATTTTTATGATTAGTTACAAGGAAAGCATTTGATGTTAGATGTACACCTGCCTTAATAAACCAAAAGCTTTTAAAAAAGGAAAGTGGCACCAATATTTTCATTTATAACTATTGGTTGATTCTCTGTTTCCAAAAAAGATTTGAGGTGACATCCAGATCCACCTGCTTTGCAAATGCTCTTCCTCCTTAGGAGGAATTAAATTCCTCCTTTAAATTCCTCTAAACGAGGTTTTAGAATACCCTCCTTCTCAGCTCTTATTCACCTGAGAATTACTAAATCATCTTCTGCAAATCCACCCAAATATGACCTCCTGGATATGTCACTGTGGTTCAGTTACTATACTATTTGTTTTTTTAACATCTTTCTGGAGTATAATTGCTTTACAATGGTGTGTTAGTTTCTGCTTTATAACAAATTGAATCAGCTATACATATACATATATCCCCATATCTCCTCCCTCTTGCGTCTCCCTCCCACCCTCCCTATCCCACCCCTCTAGGTGGTCACAAAGCACCAAGCTGATCTCCCTGTGCTATGCAGCTGACACCAATGAGAACAAAGTTGGCTGTGGTTTCTCATATATGGCCTTTACTATGTTGAAGTAAGTTTCCTCTATGCCTACTTTCTGGAGGGTTTTTATCATAAATGGGTGTTGGAATTTTGTCAAAAGCTTTTTCTACATCTATTGAGATGATCATATGGTTTTTCTCCTTCAATTTGTTAATATGGTTTATCACATTGATTGATTTGCATATATTGAAGAATCCTTGCATTCCTGGGATAAACCCCAGTTGATCATGGTCTATGATCCTTTTAATGTGCTGTTGGTTTCTGTTTGCTGGTATTTTGTTGAGGATTTTTGCACCTATGTTCATCATTCATATTGGCCTGTAGTTTTCTTTTTTTGTGACATGTTTTTCTGGTTTGGCCTCGTAGAATGAGTTTGGGAGAGTTCCTCCCTCTGCTATATTCTGGAAGAGTATAAAAAGGATAGGTGTTAGCTCTTCTCTAAATGTTTGATAGAATTTGCCTGTGAAGCCATCTGGTCCCAGGCTTTTGTTTGTTGAAAGATTTTTAATCACAGTTTCACTTATAGTGCTTGTGATTGGTCTGTTTATATTTTCTATCTCTTCCTGGTTAAGTCTCAGAAGGTTGTGCTTTTCTAAGAATTTGTCCATTTCTTCCAGGTTTTATTGGCATATACTTGCTTGTAGTAATGTCTCATGATCCTTTTTATTTCTGCAGTGTCACTTGTTACTTCCCCTTTTTCATTTCTAATTCTACTGATTTGAGTCTTCTCCCTTTTTTTCTTGATGAGTCTGGTTAATGTTTTATCAGTTTTGTTTATCTTCTCAAAGAACCAGATTTTAGTTTTATTGATCTTTGCTACCATTTGCTTCATTTCTTTTTCATTTATTTCTGATCTGATCTTTATGATTTCCTTCCTTCTGCTGGCTTTGTTTTTTTTGTTGTTCTTCTTTCTCTAATTGCGCTAGATGTAAGGTTAGGTTGTTTATTTGAGATGTTTCTTGTTTCTTGAGGTAAGATTGTATTGCTATAAACTTCCCTCTTAGAATGCTTTTGCTGCATCCCATATGTTTTGGGTCGTGGTGTTTTCATTGTCATTTGTTTCTAGGTATTTTCTGATTTCTTCAGTGATCTCTTGGTTATTTAGTTGTGTATTCTTTAGCCTCCATGTGTTTGTATTTTTTACAGATTTTTTCCTGTAATTGATATCTAGTCTCATAGCATTGTGGTTGGAAAATATATTTGATACAATTTCAATTTTCTTAAATTTACCAAGGCTTGATTTGTGACCCAAGATATGATCTATCCTGGAAAATGTTCCATGAGCACTTGAGAAGAAAGTGTATTCTGCTGTTTGGGGATGGAATGTTCTATAAATATCAATTAAGTCCATTTTGTTTAATGTGGCATTTAAAGCTTGTGTTTCCTTATCTATTTTCATTTTGGATGATCTGTCCATTGGTGAAAGTGAGGTGTTAAAGTCCCCTACTATGATTGGGTTACTGTCAATTTCCCCTTTTATGGCTATTAGCATTTGCCTTATGTACTGAGGTGCTCCTATGTGGGGTGCAGAAATATTTACAATTGTTTTATTTTTTTCTTGGATTGATCCCTTGATCATTACGTAGTGTCCTCTTTGTCTCTTGTAATAGTCTTTATTTTAAAGTCTGTTTAGTCTGTTATGAATATTGCTACTCCAGCTTTCTTTTGATTTCCATTTACATGGAATATCTTTTTCCATCCCCTCACTTTCAGTCTGTATGTGTCCCTAGGTCTGAAGTAGGTCTCTTGTAGACAGCATATATACGGGTCTTGTTTTTGTATCCATTCAGCCCGTCTATGTCTTTTGGTTGGAGCATTTAGTCCATTTACATTCAAGGTGATTATCAATATGTATGTTCCTATTACCAGTTTCTTAATTGTTTTGTGTTTGTTATTGTAGGTCTTTTCCTTCTCTTGAGTTTTCTGCCTAGAGAAGTTCCTTTAGCATTTGTTGTAAAGCTGGTTTGGTGGTGCTTAATTCTCTTAACTTTTGCTTGTCTGTAAAGGTTTTAATTTCTCTGTTGAATCTGAATGAGATCTTTGCTGGGTAGAGTAGTCTTTGTTGTAGGTTTTTCCCTTTCATCATTTTAAATATGTCCTGCCACTCCCTTCTGGCTTGCAGAGTTTCTGCTGAAAGATCAGCTGTTAACCTTATGGGGATTCCCTAGTATGTTATTTGTTTTTTATTCCCTTACTGCTTTTAACACTTTTTCTTTGTATTTAATTTTTGATAGTTTGATTAATATGTGTCTTGGCATGTTTCTTCTTGGATTTATCCTGTATGGGACTCTCTATGCTTCCTGGACTTGATTGACTATTTCCTTTCCCATATTAGGGAAGTTTTCAACTGTAATCTCTTCAAATTATTTTCTCAGTCCCTTTCGTTTTCTCTTCTTCTTCTGGGATCCCTATAATTTGAATGTTGGTGTGTTTAATGTTGTCCCAGAGGTCTCTGAGACTGTCCTCAATTCTTTTCATTCTTTTTTCTTTATTCTGCTCTGTGGTAGTTATTTCCACTATTTTATCTTCCAGGTCAGTTATCTGTTCTTCTGCCTCAGTTATTCTGCTATTGATTCTTTCTAGAGAATTTTTAATTTCATTTATTGTGTTGTTCATCATTGTTTGTTTGCTCTTCAGTTCTCCTAGGTCCTTGTTAAACATTTCTTTGTTTTCTCCATTCTATTTCCATGATTTTGGATCATCTTTACTATCATTCCTCTGAATTCTTTTTCAGGTAGACTGCCTATTTCCTCTTCATTTGTCTGGCCTGGTGGGTTTTTATCTTGCTCCTTCATCTCTTGTGTATTTCTCTGTCTTTCATTTTGCTTAACTTACTGTGTTTGGGGTCTCCCTTTCGCAGGCTGCAGGTTCAAAGTTCCTGTGGTTTTTGGTGTCTGCCCTCAGTGGCTAAGGTTGGTTCAGTGGGTTGCATAGGCTTCCTGGTGGAGGAGACTGGTGCCGGTGTTCTGGTGGATGAGGCTGGATCTTGTCTTTCTGGTAGGCAGGCCTGCATCCAGTGGTATGTTTTGGGGTGTCTGTGACCTTATTATGACTTTAGGCAGCCTCTCTGCTAATGGGTGGTGTTGTGTTCCTGTCTTGCTAGTTGTTTGGCCTAGGGTGTCCAGCACTGCAGCCTGCTGGTCATTGAGTGGAGCTGGGTCTTAGCAATGAGATGGAGATTTCTGGGAGAGCTTTCACCATTTGGTATTATGTGGAGCCGGGAGGTCTCTGGTAGACCAGTGTCTTAAGCTTGGCTCTCCCACTTCAGAGGCACAGGCCTGACACCTGGCTGGAGCACCAAGACCCTGTCAGCTGCACAGCTCAGAAGAAAAGGGAGAAAAAAAGAAAGAAAGAAAAAATAAATAAAATAAAGTTATTAAAATAAAGAGTAATTATTAAAAATAAAAAATTTTTAAAGTAATAAAAAAAAGAAAGAAGAGAGCAAGCAAACCAAAAAACCAATCTAACAATGATTACAAGTGCTAAAAACTATACTACGGCTTCCCTGGTGGCGCAGTGGTTGGGAGTCCGCCTGCCGATGCAGGGCACGCGGGTTCGTGCCCCATTTCTGGGAGAGCTTTCACCATTTGGTATTATGTGGAGCCGGGAGGTCTCTGGTAGACCAGTGTCTTAAGCTTGGCTCTCCCACTTCAGAGGCACAGGCCTGACACCTGGCTGGAGCACCAAGACCCTGTCAGCTGCACAGCTCAGAAGAAAAGGGAGAAAAAAAGAAAGAAAGAAAAAATAAATAAAATAAAGTTATTAAAATAAAGAGTAATTATTAAAAATAAAAAATTTTTAAAGTAATAAAAAAAAGAAAGAAGAGAGCAAGCAAACCAAAAAACCAATCTAACAATGATTACAAGTGCTAAAAACTATACTACGGCTTCCCTGGTGGCGCAGTGGTTGGGAGTCCGCCTGCCGATGCAGGGCACGCGGGTTCGTGCCCCGGTCTGGGAGGATCCCGCATGCCTCAGAGAGGCTGGGCCCGTGGGCCATGGCTGCTGGACCTGTGCATCCGGAGCCTGGGCTTCACGGTGGGAGGGGCCACAGCAGTGAGAGGCCCGCGTGCCGCAAAAACAAGAAAAAAAGTATAACTATACTAAAAAAACAAAAACAAAAACCAAACAAACAAATGGACAGACAGAAGCCTAGGACAAATGGTAAAAGCAAAGCTATACAGACAAGATCACACAAAGAAACACACACACACACAAACTCACAAAAAGAGAAAAAGGAAAAAATATATATATCTATATATAAAAAAAGAGAAAGAACCAAATCAATAAACAAATCTACCAATGATAATAAACTCTAAATACTAAACTAAGATAAACATAAAACCAGAAACAAATTAGACACAGAAAGCAAACCCCAAGCCTACAGTTGCTCCCAACATCCACCACCTCAATTTTGGGATGATTCGTTGTCTATTCAGGTATTCCACAGATGCAGGTACATCACGTTGATTGTGGAGATTTAATCCGCTGCTCCTGAGGCTGCTGGGAGAGATTTCCCTTTCTCTTCTTTGTTCGCACAGCTCCCGGGGTTCAGCTTTGGATTTGGATCCGCCTCCTCTGCGTGTAGGTCACCTGAGGGCGTCTGTTCTTTGCTCAGACAGGAGGAGTTAAAGGAGCAGCTGATTCGGGGGCTCTGGCTCACTCAGGCCAGGGGGAGGGAGGGGTACAAAGTGCAGGGTGATCCTGCAGCAGCACAGGCTCCCTCCCACTGGTGCAGGTCCCGTCCCTATTCTTTTGTCTCTGTTTTTTCTTTTTTCTTTTGCCCTACCCAGTTACCTGGGGAGTTTCTTGCCTTTTGGGAAGTCTGAGGTCTTCTGCCAGCGTTCAGTAGGTGTTCTGTAGGAGCTGTTCCACATGTAAATGCATTTCTGATGTATCTGTGGGGAGGAAGGTGATCTCCACATTTTACTCCTGTGCTATCTTGAAGGTCTCCCGCCAGCTACTATACTTTCTAATGTGAATTCGTTGTAGGGACTGTCCAACCTGGAACACAGCTGCATTTTCTAGTTGTACCATAGTCGATTAATCTGCCCAGCAATTACTAAATGTGTCTTCCCCTAGGAACAGGTAGGAACGACCTCAGGCAGGAAGACGTATGTCTCAGTGGTTAGTCCTCTTTTGAAGACTAGAGCTTCAGTGATTTGTAAAGAATTACTGGCAGCCTTCCGGTCGCCTTGCAGGAGTGGAGAAGCATTTCAAACCTTATTATCAAATGGCAGCAGGGGATTACGTGGATCCCAAACACTGGAAGGCTTTAAGAATGCAGATTTCTGGGCTTTGCCTCAGAATTACTGAATCAGAATCGCTGGGGTTGATCCCAGAAATGTGTGTTTTTTTGTTTTGTTTTGTTTTCGTTTTCTTTTGCAGTACGCGGGCCTCTCACTGTTGTAGCCTCTCCCGTTGTGGAGCACAAGCTCCAGACGTGCAGGCTCAGTGGCCATGGCTCACGGGCGCAGCTGCTCCGCGGCATGTGGGATCCTCCCAGACCGGAGCACAAACCCGTGTCCCCTGCATCGGCAGGTGGACTCTCAACCACTGCGCCACCAGGGAAGCCCAGAAATATGTGTTTTTAACAAAGTGATTCTGATGTAAAGTTTGATAAGCCTGGGTCTGAAGGAACCCTGGGAAACTTAGGAGTGACAGCATCCAAACAGGTGTTCTTATTTGCCTTTATACTGGCTATGGTTTATGATTATAACTCTGCTGAGATACCAGTGATTGTAAAATGCACCCTTGTATTAGGTACTATTAAGAAAGGAAAAAAATCCCAACTCTGCTGATTATAATTTTAAAGGTCCATAAAGATTCATCCCATTTGAGGTGTTAAAATATGAGAAAACCTCATAATTGAAGCAAACTGACAAAATACCTTTCTTTTCTGACCTGACCAGGTCTGTAAGATAGAAACTCTATATTCTATTTCCTAGAAACATATTTGTTAAATTCATGTACTCATCCATCCAACCATTCATTCATTATTCCACATATAGTTACTGAGGGCCTCCTGTGTGCCAAGCGCTGTGCAAGGTGGTGGGGATTAGTGGTAATGAGACATGCCTCACAGGGCTTGCACCCTAGGAGGTAAGACAGAAACTAGACAAACACACAAATAAATATATTCCTGTTAATTAGGCTAAGTGCAAAGAAGGACAAAGAGGAATTGTCACCTAGCAGTTACCTGGTAGATAGATGGTCAAAGGAGTTGGTGAAGGGCTGAGGATGCACCCCTCAGGGGGGCTGACGGGAGTTAATGAGCAATTGTTTCTGAAGAAGCCGGAAGTGATGGCAGGTGCGAGTGGTTTGTATTCGCTGGGCTCACAACCGAGACTTCTTCAGGAAAGCACATGGGCTGTGCGCCCCTGCAAGTCTTCCTCCCCTTAGCCCTGCACAGACACAAGTATGCACAACAGTTTACTCTCCTCAGCATCCAGTTGACTGACGTCTGCAAAGGCCAGCCATTGACTGTTTAAATGTAATTGAGGGTGGCGGACATTAACGGTCAGAAAGAAACGGCGAGGGAAGTGGAGAGCTTTAACGCCTTTGCAAAAGAGCCGTTCAGAATTGGCCACGGTGCTGTGCCTGGTCTCCCCTTCTCTCAGTATGCTCTAGGTCTGAATTCCCTGTTTACTTCTCAGCTTACGACTGCAGTTTGCCTTATTCTGAACTGAACTTAATACCCTGAACCATCAATGTCATTCTGAGATGGATTCTTTATAATCCTTAGTGTTAACAAACTGGATTGATCCCCTGTCCACTTGTGCCAGCTCACTGCAATTTCTCCTTAAAGCTCTTCTTCTCCCTCCCTGTCGCTTTCTACAATGTGTGCGCTAAAGGTAAGGCATTTTCCTGCAAGTGCCCCACAATTACACAGCGTGGTTAGGCAAGGTGGTACGGTTCTGAGTCCACGAGTCCACCCTCGCCCTCATTTTCCTTTTCATGCTAATTTGACATGATGGAATTCTACAGCCTTGTCCACTCCCTAAATGCACTTCAATCTTTATTTTGTGAGAATTTTAGAAGCAATCTAGGTGTCATCTGACAGCCTAAAACAAATGATATTGTAAAAATGTTTATTGCTGGATAGCAATTTGAATACCATTTCCCCCTCCCTCCCCGAATCCCTTACATAGAAGGAGAGCAGATCAGTTGTCTCTGGGAGATTTAAAACGAAAGGGACTTTTCATCTTAAAAATGGAACTCAGGATGCTGTTTAACCAAGTGTGCTGTGCATTCAGTATTCACATTCAGTATAAACATAAAAGAAATAACATGGATTTTTAAAAAGATATTATTTTTCTGCTGTGTGCTGCTTCTATCAAACCACCTGAGAGGTGATTTGAGAAGGGCATTTTAGAATAAAGACATTGTTCTGACAGCAAATACAAATGAAATAAAATTGGCCTAAGGCTTTGATGCTGGAACCCACATGGAGAGCTGGGACACAGCAGTACGCTAGCTGAATGCACTAGAGGAAGAGAACCAGCATAATTTGTGGTAGTGTGTGAAGCAAAATGAAAGAGGAAAATATTTTTTAAAAAATAAAAAATATAGGGCTTCCCTGGTGGCGCAGCGATTGACAGTCTGCCTGCCGATGCAGGGGATACGGGTTCGTGCCCCGGTCCGGGAAGATCCCACATGCCACGGAGCGACTGGGCTCGTGAGCCATGGCCGCTGAGCCTGCGCGTCCGTAACCTGTGCTCCGCGACGGGAGAGGCAACAGTGAGAGGCCCGCGTACCGCAAATAAATAAATAAATAAAATAAAATAAAAAATATGCATGGAGATTAAAAGAGACTTTTCTGATTGCATTAATTCCTTGATTATAAGAATTTGCCCATAAATTGCATAAATAAAACAAGGGTACAAAAGTTCAGCTATAATTTTTTCCCCAATGTCAAGGGAAGACATGTGAGTGGGGAGGAATCATATATGTTCCTCTAATTTTTGCGAAAGTTGATAGACGAGAAGAGAGGGTAGAGCCTTCTTTGGGGCATGAATGAGATTCTGGCTTCTGGCTTAAGCATATGACATACCTGAAAACAAACCTGAATGAAGCATACTGGCTTACTCACCTGTGAGCTTTGCCCTAAGAGTGATGGTGCTTAAAAGGGCTTTTAGTAGTCAGTTATGTATAAAATAAGTAACAAAGGAACCAAAGCAACAAGAAAACAAGAGCAAAGCTATCTCAGGCTTCCCAGGTGAACCTATATCCATGAGTCGTTGCTCATGCACAGATGTGCGAGAAGCTTGAGAAGAAATAGGAACTCAGCCACTTAATACAGACCCGAAGGTAGTCTTTTGCCCATTCTTTTTAGACCAGTCACAGAGAAAAGGTCTGTGGGAAAGATTCTGAGTGCCTTTATCATTTTATCAGTGAAGAACGTATTTTCCAACCAGAGGTGGTATGGCCAGATGAGACATGTAGAATGAAAACAACTGTTCCTATAGACTGCTAATTGTTTTGCTCTCCTTTGAAAAGCTAAAACAACACTGGCTGATTTTAGAAAAGACACTTATTGAAGTCTTTTCCTGCTTGTTAAATCTCTAAACAAACCAAGGCAATGTGAAAGCTCAAATTAAAAGTGCATTTTAATCTTGTCCCTTAGATAATTAAATTTGTAATTATTTTTCTTCCTAATAAATGGTTTAGCCTAGAAGGGAGGTCACCTTAGGTGTGTCTAGCATCGGTAACAATGTGGAAATAATACGGCATTCAAAGACCAGCTCTAGTACTTACTGAGCTTGCCCAGCCATATGACCTTGGGCAAGATGCTTACACTTTTTGAATCTCAGGGTTTCTTCATACATAAAAATGGGATGAATATCTATTTTCAGGGTTACCGTAAAGATTAAATGAGATATTTCCAATTGCTTATCATAGTGCCTGACACATATGGGTTACAAATAATTTCCCTTCTAAGGATTAATATTTAGATAAGCGTCATTTATCACGAAGGTCTAAAATAGGAAAAGCAAAAAATTCTAGCTAGGTTTTTTAAAAACCCATTTTCCCCCCAATTGTGAAAGTAACACATACTTTTTTTTTTTTAATTGGGATATAGTTGTTTTACAATGTTGTGTTAGTTTCTACTGTACAGCGAAGTGGAGCTCCCTGTGCTATACAGCAGGTTCTTATTACTTATCTATTTTACACACATCAGTGTACACACGTCAATCCCAATCTCCCAGTTCATCCCACCCCCACCCCCCCGCCACTCTCCTGCCTTGGTGTCCATATGTTTGTTCTCTACATCTGTGTCTCTATTTCTGCCTTGCAAACCGGTTCATCTGTACCATTTTTCTAGATTCCACATATATGTGTTAATATACGATATTTGCTTTTCTCTTTCTTACTTCATGCTGTATGACCATCTCTAAGTCCATCCACGTCTCTACAAATGACCCAATTTTGTTCCTTTTTATGGCTGAGTAAAATTCTATTGTATATATGTACATCTTCTTTATCCATTGTCTGTTGATGGACATTTAGGTTGCTTCCACACACAGTCTTACAAAAAATTAAAATACAAAATATTCAAAGAAGATTATTATCGTAATCCACCGCTCAATATTTGTCTGTTAACAATTCACTGCATTCATCATAGTCTTTTAAAGGTATTTTTACATTAGATATTATATATACACATGATTAAAGCAGGAAAGCATCTTTTCTAAAGTCAGTCACCTTTTCAAATGAGAGTAAAATATTTATAATACTATATTCTATTTTTCTTTCTCTGAATATAATACTATTAACATTCCTTATATTATTAAAAACTTTTGGCACATATAATTCTTATTGGTTGTGTATTCCACTTATATATATGTGTGTCATAAACATATTTTCAGTGTTATTGAAATTCACATTGAGATAAATATTTTTAAAAACTTACATAATTTTCAAGTATTTTCCATAAAGGAATTTCAGGATAAATGAATATGAACATTTTTAGGACTTTTGAAACACTGCCAAACTGATTTCTTATAGAATCAGATCAATTTATATATCACCAGTAAGGTAAGAATCTCAGTTTCCCATTAACTTTATTAACGCTGAGTAGCAGTATACAGAGATTAGATTTTTACAAAAGTGGAGAATGGTATTTTACCATATTAATTTGCATTTCTTTATTATTGTGTTTGAATGCTTTCCTCTTGTGAATTGTCTGCTCACACCCTGTGCCCATTTGACTCTTGGGACCCTGAGATGTTCTGATCCATTTAAGTGCACTTTCTCTACAGAAAAGATAAACACTTGGTCACACTTGCTGATATTTCTCTACCTTATCTTTTACCTTGTTTTACACATATGGAATTTGTTTTAAGTTTTTAAAGTTGCATTTATTCTTTTCCCATGAATGTTTCTTTTCCTTCAAGGTTACTCCTTAAGAGAAGGTCTTGAGGTTGTTACTTATTTTTCTTTTGAAAATTTTGCCAACCAAAGGGTTTCTATGCTGTACTAAAAAAGTCCATTATTTTTCTTCCTTTTTTTTTTTTTTTTGTTTGTGATGCTAGTTGAAGGAACTAAAGGACAGAATGGGAGAAAAGATCGGAAATAGGAACTTCAAACATGGTAGAACAGATTTGTAAGTTTTTTTTCTAAATCCAAATGCAAATAAAATTTCATTCAAGGATTAGAGAAACTAGGAAGAGTTGCCGACAACAAAATGGAAGGTTAAAACCAGCAGGCTTGACAGACGAGGAGGCATTTGAGACAACAAGAGACAATATAGTAAGTGGCAGAATCTACCCAGACTTAGCTACTCAAAAACATGTTTCCCGTTTGCATTTGTCTGAGCCTGCCTGTGACAGATCTAACTGAATCTGGCCCCAGGAATCTGTGAACAGATAAAGAGAGATGAGTGATTTCCCAATGGAAAAAAATCTACAAGAATGTGTTTCTTCCTCAGCTAACAGGAAAACAGAATGAAATTCTTTCTCATATTACTGTCCCAATTAAGCTATCTCAACACACTTTGTAGTAAATTCTGTAACCCCCAACAAACATAGTTGGTCACAAGCACAAATTTCAATAAGCAAGACATTTTTCTATGACAGTACTCTCTATTTTGAAGTTTTCTTTTCAAACGTTAATTCTAGAGAAAGAGAAATAAAACCAGAAACGCTATACTTTTCAAATATCAGATTATAATAAAATACAGTCATGGATTCTGCCTGCAAATGTACTGAGCAAAGGAAATTACATAGACACCATGCCTGGCTGCCAGGAGCTTACAGTGTGAGACCAAATGGACATCAGTGCTTCTGAGTTGTTTAAAATACCAAAAGAGGAAAATGGCGCTCGACACTGAAGTGAGAAAGAAAAATAATAAAAATCCAAAGCACTTTTTCTAAATGAGCTGATGGACACTGTATTTTATGATTCAAGCACACAGATGGGATTATAATTTGTCAGCCTGTCCTCAGTGATTGTTTTCATGATTTTGAGTTTTGACCTCATCTTTTGGTGGGGTGGGGGTGTTGTACATTTCCTGCACTCTCATGAAAACTGCATTTAGGTTGGAAAGATTGCACTTCATGAAGTTCTGCCAACCTTTGATAATTAATGACGGTTTCTTTCATTAGGTCTCTGAAAAGAAACTCTAAGTTGTAATGAATGGTAACTTACTACTGGAGCTATTACCAGTCTCTAAAGATTAAGATCCATAAGACTTAAAGTCTAAACATAACAGTTCCACATTCTGAACTTTTTCCCTCGTGCTTTCAATTCTTTGTGTCAAATGTGAAATATTAGCAGTGCACAAAGAGACTATGGGGTGAAAAATGCCTTTGCTTCCAGGAAAGCTTGCTGTTTTTCCTTTTTATTCCTGTTCATTTGGGAGTAGATATTAGCCCTTCTTGTTCTGAGGCTTTTATTTGAGGGGGAAAACACAAATAGAAGCCAAGAGTATATTTTAAAAATTGAAGAGCATCAAGACATCACAGCCTGAGTTGGCCATAAAGATTTACAATTACATTTCCATCACAAAGACCCTGGCCCATCATATTTGGCCATGACCATTTATGTTTTGATTTCTATTTCTTTGGCGGGACAGCACCCCAATTAGACAGATGAGCATTCAGTTCTGATTTTGGAGCATATCCTTGCTGGCCTAGGTTACTCCAGGGCTCCAATGGCTATTCTCCCCCAACTGTGCCTTGATAGTTATAATCCTGCTATCCACAAATTCTTAGCATATAAGAAAGCCATGCAGGTGGTTAATATACTCTTGGTAATTTGACCTTGATTATGCCTGAATTACCTGGATAGTTGACCAGAATTTTCCCTGAATTCTCTAGGTTCCTGCCTCTGAGTCCTTTTTACTCCGTGACATGTAAATTGAGTGGTGGTGATAGAGGGATAAAGAGGAAGGGGTCGAGAATTCACTTTTCTCTCCTGAAGCCCAGTAACTGGGTCAGACTGTCTATTTTAGCCTCCTGGAAGCAAACGGTGTTCTTTTTAGAAATATCACACCGAAGTCATAGCTGGAGAATTATTATTATAAAAGCTGGGTTATTACAGCAGATTCTAACTTCTGTGGAAAAAGAATCATCTTCATTCAGAACTCATGTATTACTAACACAGTATGTAGCTCACCCTTTCACAATTATATATTATGTGATAAGTTCACCATACATCTTCAGCAAAGGAAATATACAAGGAGAAACAACCCGACTTCTGCTTGCAAGGAGTGATACCCACTGTCACAGGGCTTCCCCTGTACTTCACACCATTCTAAGAAGGAAAAAAAAGCGAGTCTGTGGACAGATTTTCCTTTCATTAGGGTAAGAGCTGCATTTTATTACTTTAAAAATCCTCGTTCATTTAAACAACACTAAATGCTTCCTGGTCTGGGTATATAAAATTATTGGATGGGCACTGCTGGCCGTTCATCTGAGACCCCGATGTGCCACAGTCGATTTTTGAGAACTGCTCTGCCACTTAATGTGACAAACACCCAGCCTTGCAGTTTAAGAGATCTTTGAGAAAGGCCATCCCCACATGAAATGTACTTAACAGTAGCAATTTGTCATTTTGCCCTTCCTTTGCTGGGGGGAGAAAAATGCTGGTGATTTCTTTTGACTTAAACTGGGCATTCAAAAAGCTGTTTTTATTAATGAATCATATTAAGCCACTAGAGAAAGGCTCCCTGACTCTGTTTAAATAACAGGCTATGATTCCTCTCCCCTCAAGCTCCCCCCCCACCCTCATTTGGCTCCGCTGCTATTAATTGAGGAGTTTCTTTGTTTCTTTCCTAATGAAGCTAACAGAACACATCTGTCAGGTGCTCGTATTCTTTGCCTGTCTATAGTATGTAATAGACCAGCTGGAGGCTATAATGCTACACAATACCCCTGGCCGTTACAGCAACTATTTATTCCTGGGCTTTTCCTCCGAAAGGGATTTGAAAAAAAAAAAGTCTGAAATTTGGGCCTAATTGCTATTTACCCAGCGATAGACACCTGTTCTAGCTGAGACATTGGCTCATGAATCCTTCACCTGAGACCTTAGGGAGAGTAGAAGGGAAATTTCAAGCAGCTGCCAGTCCATTTAGATATAGAGAGGTTTAACTCACAGGGTTTGTGTGTTTATATGTATATGCATATATTTAAAAATACTGTATGTTTAGTATGTACACCCATAACCCGAGGGTATATATTAAAAGCCATGTACTATTATTTCACAGTCAATTGCTTATCTGAAGGCTCTACACATACTGGCATACGCTACAACTGTGACTGCTTTAAAAATGGTGTACTGAGGCTGAATTCAATATCAATAACTGACATGTGTCCTTCAAAAGTCCATTCCAGGCCTTAGGGGAAAATAACTTCTTAGGATGAATCAGAGGAAAAACTTTAATCAAACATAACTTTTCTTAGAGAGATTCAGGTTTGTTTTAGCCATTCCCTTTGCCAAATAGCTATGACTTCTCTCTTTTGACATATTGTACTTGTTTTTGTTTTCTATCTTGATCAGAGGAGCACAAGCTTCAGTTTATTTTTTATTTTTTGAAATCAATAATGGTATTTATCCTTGCTTTCTTGGTTGGCCTTCATGATGCCTCTTCTGCCCACTAAAACTAAATGGAAAGAGTCCATGTTCATAATAACATTTACTTCCTAGGAAAAAATAAAATACAAAAAGTAATAAATAATGGAGACTCTATGTAACATACATAATAATATCACCCAATGTTAAGTTTAGTAGTAGTTTATTTTATTCATGTTTATTTTTAAAAGTATTAGATCACAAAAAGTACTGCCTTGAATTTGTAAAAGAATGAAAATGAGAGAAATAGTATGTATATACATACGTATACATATGTGTGTGTGAGTGTGTGTGTGTGTGTGTGTGTGTGTGTACCCTGACTTCACACTCTCTAATTCCACTGCCCCATTTTTGCTTGAGATGTTTATGTGAAGAGAGAAGATCAGAGAGATATAGCACAAGCTCATCGGCAACAGAAGTAAAATGTTAACTGCCCTGCTATTTTCTCTGGCCTCTAATCAGAGGACGTTCCTGCAGAAGGCTGGCAGGGTGGGGGAGCGGGGAGGGTTAGGTGGGGAAGAGGAGAAAGAAGAAACAGGGTTCTTGTTTTCCTTTTCTTGGCTTTCACATCTTTTTCCCATTTGGTATGACTTCTGAGCTTTTGATGTGTACTCCATTGGTATTGCTGGAATAGCTTCCCACTTACGTACTGTTTTGAGAAATTTGGCTTTTCTGAACAAATCAGATAATGCTGCCAAACAACACCTAATTTGTTACCAAACTAGAAAATTATTATTTCTCCCAAAGGATACATGAGCTATATTAGGTACTGGTGTGAGAATTCTTGAAATGAAATTAAAAGGGTGAGAGGAGATTTAAATAAAATGCAAAAATACAAGTCATAAATGAAACAAAAATTGTCTGAGAGATATGCACACGTGCACACACACACACACACACAAAACCATGCTGGTTAAGAAATTCCCCCTGGTCTCATCTGCACCCAGAGATGACTGAAAAGTCAGAGCCTTAGGAGGCGGCAGGCAACGACAGGAGAGATGGACAGTACTCACACACAAATGAGTGCTTTGCCTCAGGGCTCACACAGTTGGATAGAGAGCTGATGCTGAGACAGAAATTCATTTCCCAAGAGAAAGGAGAGAAGTGCACAGGGAACTCAGGGTCACACCAGAACAGGTGATAATGAAATTAGAGTTAATGAAGGCTGGAAGAAACCAAGGCCAGATGGGTTGGTGAAACTGTCATCTGAGATGCTGGCTAAAACCAGACATGGTATCTTAGGACGGGAGAAAACAATTGTTGGAGGCACGCGTTACAAAAGAATCCTACTCTCATCTCTGAGGCTGGCCATCTCTATGTGACAAGATTTTGAAAGTGGATGATGCTAGGAGGCAGATGGTGTGACTAAGATAGATAATGTCTCCAAGCCTCAGTTTCCTCTCTGGTAAATGGGGAAAATAATACTTACCTTCTTCTTCTTGGGAAGATTAAATGAGATATTGTTTGTAGAATGGCTAACACAGGTACACACGGTTGGTATCAATTACATGATAACATTATTGTAATTCTTTATAAGTGATTATGTCATTCTTACAGAAACGACAGTAAGGGCAATCCCAGTTAGCCTGTCCGCATGGTTGCCTACTTTCAAGAACCCTAATAGTGAACATGCCACATTGAAAAAGAGAAATGAACCCTAAATATATCTTGCTATTCTTAGTAGGTTTTTATATCTGCAGTATATTATGAAAGATAAGGATTTTGTCCGAAAGAATTGAGAAACTAAGCGATGCAGAGAAAATACATGGGAAGTGTTAAAATATAGTATTTATGTTATGTCAGGGATCAGTGTTGGTCCTATAAGGCAGTCGATTTTGAGCTTGATGGAGGTAGAGGTTAACATTTCTGAGAAGTTTTTCTTCCCCGGCACTCTGTTCATAATGCCACCTTATTAATTGTTGTGTGAGGCATTTTGTGTGAATTGTTTGATAAACACACCCTTCTTTCTCTGGTCTGTGATTCGTTTGCGTTAAAGTACATTTTCCTGAATCTCCAGGAGCAGGGAGCCATGTTGCATGCTGTAGTGTCACTTGTGTCTGTAGATACAAAATCTTCTGGATACTCTTCTTATCTTCAACCCTATCCACACTGAATCCTACCTTCCCAAGTAGACACCAGACACCCCATCAACATACTCCCTTGGAAGCTAGGGTTCAGGCACATGGCCAGGGCTCTGCCAACCAGACTTCCACATGTAAGATTTGAATACAGATGAAGGCATCGTTGGAGACTACTATCTTGGCAAGCATGGTGGCAAAGGTGTTCTGTTTCTTGGTGTTGGTGCTGGCAGAGTTTCTGGCATCCAGTGCTGAATGCCACATTTCCAAATGGTATTTACCGGGTATTTCCATAGCAAAGAACTTGGCGTGACTGACCAGCTCTCTGGTTAGATCTCCAATCCTTCTGAAGATTCTGGGAGCTACCTAACATCCTTTAATAAAATCCATTTCTTGTCATGAAGAACCTAGGGGTAAGATAGGAATAAAGACGCAGACCTACTGGAGAACGGACTTGAGGATATGGGGAGGGGGAAGGGGGAGTTTTGACAGGGCGAGAGAGAGTCATGGACATATACACACTAACAAACGTAGTAAGGTAGATAGCTGGGGGGAAGCAGCCGCAAGGCACAGGGATATTAGCTCGGTGCTTTGTGACAGCCTGGAAGGGTGGGATGGGGAGAGTGGGAGGGAGGGAGACGCAAGAGGGAAGACATATGGGATCATATATATATGTATAGCTGATTCACTTTGTTATAAAGCAGAAACTAACACACCATTGTAAAGCAATTATACCCCAATAAACATGTTTAAAAAAAAATAAAAATAAAAAAATAAAATCCATTTCTTTTCCCACTAGCGATTTTTTTGTTTGTTTGCTAGTAAGACTCTTAACCATTGCACAGGTGTTACATGTTTTCTAATTTAATTAAGAGTAATGGAAAAATTTTTAGTAAGTGCAGAGACAGCACTTACCTCCCAAGCATCCATTTGCCCTTGGCAAAACAACCCTTCCTCTCTCCATGCATATTGAGAGAGATAATTCAAGGAGTTGCTTGCAGCCTTATTTCACCCACAAGAAGGGAGCCAGCTCCAGGGTGAATATGATACAGTGGAAAACATAGCAGAGAGCCAGAAAGAGACCATGTGCTTGATGACATCCTTGGGCTACCAAATCTACCCAACTCTGAAGTCCATCTAGATATGGATTTACTTGCAATGAGGAGTACCCTAACTTACCAAATACTTTTTTTTTTTTTTGAAGAGCAGCAGTGATGCTACTGACATGACTAACCAGTTTTTTATAAACTATGAGGAAAGTAAAAAGGCTTCCAGTGAAACTGACACAATGTGTTTGCTAGTTAGAATTTTGTTTTACACTTCTTGCAAAAGGTCTTTTATACATATTTAGACTTTTGTGTTTGTCATTTGTTACTTCAGTGCCTAGATACTTAAAAAGGAAACTGTCAGTGAAATAAATTTGTCAAATATTCTAAAGCTCCTTCACATTCTCTCTTTGGCCCTCCAGATCTGCGCGTCTGCTTTCCCCTGCCTGGCTCTGTGCCCAGTGGGGCTGACCCCTGTGGACTGGATCTTCCAAGCTTAGTGCCAAATGGATGCTGGTTGGTTCAACCAATGAAAGGCACCATCTGGAGACCACAGGACATGAGGAAAGGGAGGTTGTGGCATCTCTTCCAGCTGTGGCAGTGTCTCTGGTAGTAGCTGTGACCCTCTGGGACTATATCTTCTCCAGTTCTCACTGAGTTTCTGTTAAGATTTCCTTCCCTATTTCCTTAGTCTTAGGGGTAGTAATGGCTTCTTGGTGGGACCACATTTTTGTAAGTAGTCCTTTCATCAAAATCTTTGTATTTGACTCACTGATAGGGAAATCTGATTCTTGACAGTTGCCTGAATGGTCCAGAATCCAGTCTATTCAAAATCTTTATATTTTCTTTCTCCCCTTAGTTTCATTCCCTGTACCATTAAGAACATTGATGGGGCTTCCCTGGTGGCACAGTGGTTAAGAATCCACCTGCCAGTGCAGGGGACACGGGTTCAAGCCCTGGTCAGGGAAGATCCCACATGCCGCGGAGCAACTAGGCCCGTGTGCCACAACTACTGAAGCCCACATGCCACAACTACTGAAACCCGTGCGCTTAGAGCCTGTGCTCCACGACAAGAGAAGCCACCACAATGAGAAACCCGCACACCGCAGCGAAGAGTAGCCCCCGCTCACCATAACTAGAGAAAGTCCGCAAGCAGCAACAAAGACCCAACGCGGCCAAAAATAAATTTAACAACAACAAAAAAAAGAACGTTGATGATGCAGCATTTCTTAAAGGAATGGTCACTCTTTACTCCAGTAACACCATCAGATTTAACTTTACGAGGCAGTCACACTCCTCTTAACGACCTAATATTGTTTCCTATGAAATAATAAATCTCTTATGCACTCATGCATATCTGTGCCATGTTTCCCATTTCTGTAGCTCTCCTGTCCAGATTCTTGACTGGCAAATGTCTTCACGGCTCGGCCTCCAGCCTTTCTATTCTCCTCCTCATTTGCACACCACTGTCACACCCACGCCCTCAAACCATCCAGTACACTCCTGTCTGCAAGATAAACTTATTCCTATTCCTTGCTTGACAACTCATTCCTTGTATAACCTCATCTCTTTCAGATCTATTTTTTCTTTCAAAAAAAACACAATTTTTTTTTTTAATTGAGCTCCTAGTACATACCAGCCACTGTGGTAAGAACTGTGGATACAAAAATAAGGTAGATTCTTTTCTAAGCTTAGGAAACAGACAGGTAGGAAAATAATTATACTGCAGTATAAATGTAACATATACAACCTGTGTTTTGTTAAATCTCGTTAGTCTGAGGGCAAAAATTGGGTTACATTAACAGTGACAGACTGATGGGCCCAGAGATTAACCTCTCCCAGTCAGATAGACTGTTATGTGCCAGGTCTCATATATGGATCAACAGCCAGCCCACAAGTGGGCCCCCCTGGGGTGAGGCGCTCAACCTGGTCCAGTCAGGGACTCCTGCTGTGCAAGCACTAGTTTGGCCCTGCTTCTTAAACTTGGGGATGTAGCCTGGCTGGTGTAAACTGGAAAGTTATGTGGGATGCGGCAAGTGTCATGATTCAGGGTATTCTCATTAGCAAGACACAGGCTTCTCTCCCGGAAGTACTGCTGTCTCACACTGAGGGACAGAGCCCAAACCCTAGTTCTCCTGACCCACTAGAGTGCCTGGAGCGGAAAGTGCCCTCATAACAGGGGCTCTCACCTGCCCCTCTGGAGTCTCTCTGGTGTCCCCTCTATAGCCTCTTCCCAAGAATACTGCTGAACTCGTAAAGACTGCCCACCATTCTGTCCTTGCCTGATCCATGCTAGACTGAAAACTTGCTGCTGTCTCCCTCTCTGACCATCAGAGATGTCCCTCTGCTTCATGTGGCCTGTGCTTTTGGAGGGTTTTTCCACAGAGCCGTTATGCTTTGAGTACACAATTTTTCCTCTGTGCTGATGTTTCTTTTTCTTTTCTTTTCTATGCTTTCTTTCTTTTAATTAATTAATTTATTTACTTTTGGCTGTGTCGGGTCTTCGTTTCTGTGCGAGGGCCTTCTCTAGTTGCGGCGAGCGGGTGCCACTCTTCATCGCGGTGCGCGGGCCTCTCACTATCGCGGCCTCTCTTGTTGCGGAGCACAGGCTCCAGACGCGCAGGCTCAGTAGTTGTGGCTCATGGGCCTAGTTGCTCCGCAGCATGTGGGATCTTCCCAGACCAGGACTCGAACCCGTGTCCCCTGCATTGGTAGGCGGATTCTCAACCACTGCGCCACCAGGGAAGCCCTGGTATTTCTTATATAGGTGTGCTTCACCTTATTGTACTTTGCAGATAATGTGTTTTTTTTTCACAAATTGAAGGTTTGTGGCAACCTTGCATTGAGCAAGACTATAGGTGCCGCTTTTCCTACAGCATTTGCTCACTTCGTGTCTCTGTGTCACATTTTGGTAATTCTCACAATATTTCACACTTGTTCATTATCATTGTATTTGTCATGGTGATCTGTGATCAGTGATCTTTGATGTTACTACCATAACTTGCTGAAGGATTAGATGATGATTAGCATTTTTAGCAATAAAGTATTTTTAAATTAAGGTATGCACATTGCCTTTTTTTTTTTTAGACATAATGCTATTTCACACTTAGTGGACCACAGGATAGAGAAAACATAACTTTTATATGCACTGGGAAACCAAAAAATTTGTGTGACTCCTTTTATTGCAAGATTCACTTTATTGTGGTGGTCTGGAACTGAACCTGCAATATTTCTGAGGTGTGCCTGTACTTGACAAATTATACATTCATCTGAGTCACCATGAAAAATATAGATCCCTAATCCCACCCATAATTTCTTAATAAAGCTCTCCATGGGAGATACTTGGGGATCAGTTCTTTTAACACATGGCTCCAAAAGTCTTATGCCATAAGATAATTTATTTCTCTTTCCAAAACTCACCAGCTTTCCAGGTGTGTCTGAGGTGGGAGTGAGTAAGAGGGGCTGGGTTAGGGAGCAGGTTTGGGGCCACCACTACTCTAGTGACCAGTGCTACTCAGTGTTGCCCAGGCACCATTCCTGGACTGCAAACTATTAGTAGTCTAGATGAGAGAAGCATAGATGCTAAAGTAAGTGTTTAGAATCCAACAAAGGACAAACTGGTAGACACTGTCCCCACCTCCAGCGACCTTATAGCCAATAAGCAAACAAAGATTGTAATGGGGAAGACGGAGGTGCTCCAGAGCACGCAACAGGGTCTCTAGCTCACCTGTGGAAGTGCAGGGGAGGCTTGGGGAGGAGGGGCACGTCACGCTTGGGTCTGAAGAGTGAGGAGATGGTTCCTGTGCGTTGCGAGTGGATGGGGCAAGGTGAGTTCTCCTGGGTGGAGAGCTGCAGTGGGTTCTAAGCCAGAGTGTGAGGCCAGGAAGTGCAGATAGGCTGGAGCAGCAAGAGGGTCCAGATCATGCCAAGTCTTGCCAGCCTTAAGTGAGCAGTTTACAATGGAACATTGTGAATGGTGGTACAGAGGGCAGTGACAAGTGCAGACCACTCATTCCCAAACCTTGCTGATCAGATCTGCAGTTCAGAGAACTGGGGAATCTGGATTTCAAAACAAAACAAAACGAAACAAAACAAAACAAAACAAAACAGGAACTTTGATAAGGTTTGAGAGTTAAGTTTAGTCACTTTTAGAAATCCATATCAAAAAGAGATTCAAACAACAAACTCTGAAATATGGCTGTGTAAACATAATAGAACATAGGGTATAATGACACAGAGTTTATGGAGCCAGTTAAAAACTTACGCCACAAATACTGAGTTGAAGAGTGACTGACTGCGTGAATCATGCATAATGAAACACATTTTGGTTTTCTTCTTTAAACTTGCAAATTCAACAAAGTGGGATTTTCAGTTTGTTGATTTGTTTATTTTTGATCAACCAGATTGTTTTCTAACTCAGTATAAATAGTTCTTTGAACTTAATTGTTTTTAAAAAATTTAAGCCAACTTTTCTCTATTCTAGATCTATTTGTAGGTGTGCAAGCTACAGATGAAAACAGCTTGGAGTTTTAGATTTTGTCCTTTCTCTACCTAGAGATGGATTTTGTCCATCTCTACTAGGTAGGGATGCTATGGGATTTCTCCTTTTGAGCCCTGAAATAGTTTCCTAAGGCTGCTGTAGCAAATTATTACAAGCCTAGAGGCTTAAAACAATTCAAATTTATTATGTTCTAGAGGTCAGAAGTCTGAAGTGGGTTGGTAGGGATGCCTTGCTTCTGAAGGTTCTAGGGGAGAATCCAGTTCCTTGCCTTTTGCAGCTTCTAGGACTGCCTGCATTCCTTGGTTCCCATCTTCACAGCTCATGACTCTAACCTTGGCTTCTGTCCTCACATCTTTTTCTGCCTTTGATCCTCTTGAGTCCCTCTTGTAAAGAGCTTCATGATTACACTGGGCCCACCCAGATGATCCACAGTTATCTTCCCTTCTCAAAGTCCTTAATTTAATGCAAGGTCCCTTTTGCCATGTAAGGTAACATATTTACAGGTTTTTGGGATTAGGGCATGTGCATCTTTGGTGGGAGAAGACATTATTCAGCCCACCACAGGCCCTGAATATACTAGAAATTTATTATTCTTGTTATTTAAAGCTTGGAAATAAAGCAAAAAGTTAGGAAATGTGTTCTTTTAATGTCAAACTGAGGCTTAAAAAAAGAAAAACAGGTTCATCCCAGTATTACTTAATTATCTAAGGAGTGTACCTGTGTTTTGACTATTAATTTTTTTTTTTTGCGATACACGGGCCTCTCACTGTTGTGGCCTCTCCCGTTGCAGAGCACAGGCTCCGGACGCGCAGGCTCAGCGGCCATGGCTCACGGGCCCAGCCGCTCCGTGGCATGTGGGATCTTCCCGGACCGGGGCACAAACCCGTGTCCCCTGCATCGGCAGGCAGACTCTCAACCACTGCCCCACCAGGGAAGCCCTTGACTATTAATTAAAGATTCAGATACTGGACAGTACATGATAACTCGTAAAGCTTTTCAGGGAGAGATGCAAATAACTGTTGCCCAGTAGAAAGGATAATCCCGAAGGCTATGGTTTTATAATTCCATAGAACATTAACCAGTTTTTTCTCTATTTCAGTAACTTATTTAAAAAATTTTTCCTAGTAATATATCTGTTCCCCTTATTTTCATTTTAATCAGTTTTACCATTTTAATGGCTAAACACAATCAGCTGAAAAAATTTTTAACACAGATTCATGTTGTATTTGTCTGAGAGTCATGGTTTTAACTTTTTGACAATTATAGTTTGACAGCAAATTTGTCTGCTACACTATATTAAGTGGCCCCGTAGAAAACTTATATTGGCTTAGAAGATACTCAATAGTCCCTCCCAACTCTTCAGAGTCTATGCTGATCTCTACCTCATATCTGTACTCCCAAACCAAGATTACACTCTCAAGGAAACCAACCTAATATAGATTGAATTTTCATTTCGATACATGTTGAAGTTTCAGTTTTCTTCTGCCTGCCTCAAACACAATTAATTTTCTATACGTTGTCACCATTTTACTGGCTGATCCAGGGAGTTGTTGGCAATCGTGATGAATAGCCGATCCTGCACACTATAACATTAACATAATAAAAACTTACTTAACGGAGCTTGACAATCAGCACAACTAAAAGATGGGTAAGAAAGAGAACCTAGCAGGCTGGGAACTAGGGAGTTGGCATGTCTGGCTTGAATCTGAGGAGCAAAGGGAAGCTGACGTGACAATTAATAGGTAATGAAACCAGCTTGTGATGTGAGAGGTGCGAGGTAGACTAAAATCATAAACTGTTGGGGGGAAACAAGATTAAACACTCTTGGTTTAAAAATAAAGAGGGGGGCTTCCCTGGTGGCGCAGTGGTTGAGAATCTGCCTGCCAATGCAGGGGACGCGGATTCGAGCCCTGGTCTGGGAAGATCCCACATGCCGCGGAGCAACTGGGCCCGTGAGCCACAACTACTGAGCCTGCGCGTCTGGAGCCTGTGCTCCGCAACAAGAGAGGCCGCGATAGTGAGAGGCCCGTGCACCGCGATGAAGAGTGGCCCCCGCTCGCCGCAACTGGAGAGAGCCCTCGTACAGAAACGAAGACCCAACACAGCCATATATAAATAAATAAAATTAAAAACCATTCTGTAAAAAAAAAATTAAAAAATAAAAAGAAGTAAAGGGGGGAATTCACTACTGATGACCTTCTTTTGAAAAGTAATAGGAGATGAAATGTAAATTGTCATAAAAAAATATTTTAAGAGATGTGTGACTATGTTATGTGCTCCCACAGTTTAAAGTGTAGCATTCTTAAAATAATAAGAATATGTAAATAACTGCAGAAAGGCATAAAAAAGTATTGTGTTAGAATTCTGTGGACAAACTTGCACACCATCAGCCACTCAGACACAATTAACACATTCCTAAAGCAACAGAATGTAGCAATACGATAAGAAGGCATAGAGTCTAAGAGGTTCCATGTTATTGCTGTTTCATATTATCTACCAGAGAATATTCATAATTAAGAAGAAAAAAAACACTGATGCTCAGTGAATACTAGAAGGCTGTAAGGATTGCACCCTCTCTGTATAATATTTTCCTTTTCGTTTAGTTTGGTAAGAAACATAAAGAAAGAGGAATAATGCCTCAGTGATGAGGCAAGGTGGATGATGAAAGAAGATATTAAAGAAATTGGGTGGAAATAATACTGGATTGTATCCCTTGTCTGCAAATTGAATTTTGACTTTCTCACCTCCATTTTCATTCAATTCCTTCAGTCCCTTTCAAGTTCACCCTTTTACTTTTGATTTACATGACATACATTTATTTTCCTACATTGCACTCCAATCTGTATTTTTTATTTCTCACTAAACTAAAAATCTTTTTCTAGTGATGCCTACACTAGATAAGCAGCTGTCACAGTGCGTCACTATACCCTGAAGACAGGGCCATGTACCCTGCGTGGGGGTGGGGAGGTGTGAGAGGGTCCCAACCAAACAGAACACCTCTCACAGCTTTGGTAGGAGGAACCGTTATCGCCCCCGTTACCTTAAGGCAAGAGTCTAAGAAAGGGAATGTCCCAGAAGGGGGCAGAGACTACAGTGGTGGATTTTTTTTATGCCAGAGAAAGCAAAGTCTAGTAAAAGTGTTCAAGATACTCCCTTGAGATGATTTCCCGGGAGAAATCAGTAGAAAATGATTTCTGAGAGCTAGGGAGAATTTAAATTAGGCTGCTACAGATACCTACAGATAGCATCAAACAACCTCCATTTGGCTGCCTAGGTAGGGAATGACGGCCCCTGGATGTGATCAAAGCCCCCCCTCAGTTCTCTGGGGTTCCCCCGTGAATCGAACCCATCATAGCTCATTTAGATGCCGCACAGCATTTGGCAGGGTGCAGGAGTTGCTTTTCCTCTCAATGCTTAACCTCTTTTCCTCTAGATACAAATGTCAATATTGGATCTAGTCTGGTTGAATGAATGTGTCAGAGGGGAGATTAGTGACTGGCAGCCACAAAAGGGTTTTTCAATTGGCAAAAGTAAATTTCTCACAAATGAATCAAAACAGTTTGAGGTGGAATAGAAGCAAGGGGAAAAAAGCCTTGCCAAGTTGAGTCATGATGCCTCATTAAATGGATTGGAAGACTTCAGCGTGGGCATTTTATCTAGAAGCTCCTGGATTCACCCAGCAGGAAGCGAGGGGTGAGGGAAAGAGGACATATACCTTCGTATCTTCAACAGGGCATACCTGTGAAAAGTCTCAGTGTATTTATAGCACGAAACCATCCACATGAACCATTAGCTTCAGATAACTGGAGTGCCTAGTTCGTTATAACAATTCTTAGATCACTGAATGTGATGCATTAAAATGGTGGAAGTTTTAATTTTTTTTTTTGTTTCTGAGATATACATTTTAAAGTAATAACTAGAATTATGACTTATAACATTATACCAGAACATATAAGATTTTTAGAAATGTCATGTAATGTCTGAAACATTTATATGAACATATTTCCATACAAATAAGAACCTGCAGTATAAACAAACAAACAAACAAACAAAAAGAACAACTAATACTGAACTTTCTTTGGGTTATTTGTATGGAGGTTTTCATTTTTACTGGCGGTTTCGTCCATGTCTTTTGAAGTTCGGACTGTGCTGCTTGCTTTATTCTTTGTTTGCCTTGAATACTTTTTTAACAGTCTTACATCTCTGCTTTGACTAGTTGAGAATAAATGCAGGTGGTTCCCACCACAGAATCACTTTTCTTGCACAAATCACACTTCTGGCATAATTGCTAAGGTCATTTGTCTGTGTTCACATTAATGCTCCACGTCATTTTAAGTATTATGGGCATGTTTATTTCAGGGAACCTGTGTTCTGCGGTGGAAGGAAAAATAACAAACAGCCTTTGGGGTGTAGATATTGATTTACTAATCAAAAGCAGTTCTGAATTATTGTTTTCAGGTTTAGCAAAACATGTTAACAGTTATAAACATAGGAGTCTCAAGAAGGGAACTTGAAAGTTATGAAAGAAGAGCAGGACGTATCAACCTACCTCCTGGTCAACTCTGCAGATTCAATGAGAGCTGATAACAGAATGTTTAGAATGTTTCCAAATCCTCAGAAAACATCATTTTCATTTCACTAGCCACTTCAGTTAAATCTACTAAATTCAAAGCTTTTTCCCAAATGACTGAAGAAAGCAGTCAATTCACTAAAGTCTATAAAGTCAGAGCCTATGGCTGGCCCTTGCTGACTCCCTGAATTTTTCTATATCAAAAAATAAAAAACATCTAAGAGTCTCTACTTTATAAGATGCATTAGAAAGGCTTTTGTTTTTTTAGTAATAGAGAATGATCAGGTTACATAAACAAGAGTGAGATTTGGTCACATGTACCAAAACCAATGTCTTAACCACAGAAGGTTCATTCTCTCACCTGGAACAGATTAGAGGTCTGGCGGTAGAAGACCGGTGCGGTGGCTCCATATTGAACCGGGACTCTCGCTATTTCTAATTTAGTTTTCTGCCATCCTTAGCCCAGAGCCTGGACAAGATACAAGGTACTTGCAATTCTAAATGCTCAAAGAGGCTCTTCTGTAAGAGACAGGTACATAGAAATTTAGCTATAATAAATAAATAAAATTATAGGGACATAGAAATAAGAGGGATTTTTTTCTTTCTAAGAAAATTTAGGAAGAATGGTAATTAACAAGAAGCAGGGGAAAAAATGTGTGCAGAGGGGATGAGAAATAACACAATTATTTCTTTTTGCACTCTTCTTTCCCTCTTATTTCTCATAGTTAACCAGTAAGTATGACCTGACAGTTCTTTCTTCAAAGTGCTGTTTCAATCTTTTCTTTCCCTTCTTCCACATCTCCATTGCTACTGCCCCAGCCCCGACCCCTCCTGAACTACTGCAGATTTTGAAATGGTGTTCTCCTCCAATTCTTCTTTAATATTGCTCTCATATTGTCATTTTCCCTTAAAAACATCCAGGAGCTCTTACTGACTGTAGAACAATTTTGGAACTTCTAAGCTTGGCATCCAAGGCCCTTCACAATCTTTCCAGTGTTTTCTACAAAGACTCCTCTCTGTTCCCAGCTAAACTATCCCCTTCATATTCCTTGGGATCCCTACTTCTGTATCTTTACACACATTCTTCCTCCTCCCTAAAATGTCTTATACATTCATGTTAAGAAACTATCCATTCCTCTGCCTCACGTCCATTAGGATGGCTACTATCAAAACAAAATAAACCAAAACAAACCCATAAAGTAGCAAGTGTTGGTGAGGATGTGGAAGAACTGGAACCCTTGTACACTGCTGGTGGGAGTGTAAAATTGTGCAGCTGCTATGTTAAATAATATGGCAGTTCCTCAAAAATTAAAATTATCATATGATCCAGAAATTCTACTTCTGAGTATATACCCTAAAGAATTGAAAGCAGGTACTTCAAGAGATACTTGTACACCCATATTCATAGTGGCATTATTTACAATAGCCAAAAGGTGGAAGCAACCCAAGTGTCCTTCCACAGATAAATGGATTTAAAAAACGGGATATACACACATCGGAATATTATTCAGCCTTAAAAAGGAGGGAAATTCTGACACAGGTGACAACATCGATGAACCCTGAGGACATTATGCTAAGTGAAATGAACCAGTCGCAAAAGGACAAATTCTGTATGATTCCACTTGTATGAGGTACCCAGAATAGTCTAATTCGTGGAGACAGAAAATGGAATTGTGCTTGCCAGGGACTGGGGGAAGGGAGACAGGGGGAGTCATTGCTCAATAGTTTGAGTTTCAGGTATGGAGTTCAGTTTTGCAAGATGAAGTGTCTTGGAGATGGATGATGGTGATGGTAGAATGTACTCAATGCTACTGAACTGTACACTTAAAAATGGTTAAGACGGTAAATTTCATGTTATGTGTATTTTAACACAATTTAAGAAAAAAAAATCTACTCATTCATTGAGAAGCAGGTCACATTCTACTTGTGCTTTGAAGCTTTCCCCAACCCATTCCAAGCTGAAATGACTCTTTTCGCCCCAGATCTATGTTGGGGGAACACTTTTTTGTTTAAAAATGGGAACATATCTGTCTTTTCCTCACCCTCTGAGTCATTCCTCTTCTGACTGGTAAGTTTGGAAGAAGGAGCTGAGCACGTTTAAGCCACAGTGATGAGCTTTTCTTTCCTCATCTTCCTGTTATGGGAGGGTGTCCTCTGTGGGTAAGCTTAGCAGGGTGGGCTTTGCCTCACAGGTGCGGTCCATAGCTGTCCACTTGTGTCCGTGATTCAGGGGTAAATCAGTCTAACTCTTGGAGATACTAGGATCATGTCTAGCCATGGAGATTTACCACATTATTTATCATTAAGAAAGTTGATAGTTTCATCATTTTGTCTGTTTCCTGTATCATATTTCAAGTGCATCCAAACTCTGTAGAGAAAGAAAGGGGTGTTTTGTGTTGACTGTCTACAACCTTAACAATATATATCACATTTGCTGCATTTGTCAATTTCCTTCAGCTTATTACCATAGTAACTGCCCATTGGTCACAGGCACCATGGCCTTGCCCCAGGCTGTTGTGCTGTGATGGATTACAAAAGGGTCAGGAATCCATGCTCTAAAACAAGTGGAAATCAGCAGCTACAAGTCAAATATGACCTGCAGTTATGAGTTTTGGGTTAGCTTTTTTAAAAGAAAATTAGTTGCCAACATTTAAAAATTAAAAGATTTCAATGAACAAGCTGGCTGCTGGCTTCTCTTGAAGAAGTAGATTAGTCTTGGGCCTCTGTTTGTAGAAGGCTTCTGTAGCTCATCAGGTACAGCCCCCTGAGATAGGACATTCTTTCCAATTTCTCACTGACCTAACCTCTCCTTAGTGTCTTATATTAAGTACTTGACCCTGCAGGCACTTATATGTACAATTTTTTTCTAAAATTTTTTGGTGTCCCCTATAAGCACATCCTGAAGCCAGTGAGTTCTTTTAGGGCCAGAGTGTCTGTACCAGGTTCCTTACAGCTTTGGGACACTTCTCTTCATGAATCTCTTCGTAATTGCATTGTTTGGGAGCCCTCTTCTTTGGGAATGGGTCCTCACAGCTGAGGTAGCCTAGACATGCTAGGAGCTGTAGAGTACAGAAGTGACTTGCCCCCTCCCCCCAACCCATGTTTACCTAACAGGGATTATTGTGGAGACTTGGGTCATCTGGAAGTTCTCATAATTTATGCTAGACAACGTTTGAAAGCTCAGGGAGAACCCCCCAGAACTCTCAAGCTACCCCAGTTACCCGGGTTATGGACTCAGAGTGGCAGCCACCGGATACTGCCTTTTGGTACTCAAGCAAAGACGGCTGGGACTTCCTAAGAGTCCTCTGCTGCTTTGCTGTGGCAGATTCCACCATGGAAACTGGCGGCATGTGGCCTCAGCTATCTTTAAGTGCCAGTGTCCCCCAGAAACCCCCTGGAGTGAAATAATTAGGAATATCTCTGCTAAGTGTATCGGAGGACCAGTTAACCTTAGAAAATTCTCATTAGCTTTGACCACGTTGCCCTCTCTCATTATAAATCAACTGAGGTGTCCACTACCTCAGGCTATTACCTAATTATTGCTAAACAACTCCATTATCTAATAATTTTCACTAGGATAAATGAAAGTTAGTGACTTACTAGTTATTCTCTTTGTTTCTCCGCATTCTTTATGAGTTTCCAAAACATCTAGCAAGCAACTAACTCAGAAGTAGCTGAGATTATCTAATTTATTGGGGTGGAAGTCAGAGCTAATGTTGGTTATACCAATCTTTGAGTCAAAAATATTTGTACAGTTCAGGATACTCTACTTCGATTAGGTGTAGCTGGCTGTGTATAAGAGAGTATAGAAGGCAAAGTAACAATAGAAAACAATCTTAGTAGGTAACAGGCAGTGTGTGCTAGGGACTGCAGTAAATGCTTAATCCTTTGACAACTCTAAGAGGTAGGTACTATTATTTCCCACATTTCATAGATGAGGAACCTAAGGCAGAGAACGGTTAGGTGACATGCTTAGGTTCATAAAGCCAGGAAGCGGCAGAGTGGGGGATTGAGCAGAGGCAGTCTGGCTTCAGAGTCCACACTCTTCAGCACAAACATATCTTTCCCTTACAGGACTGGATGATTCTGCATGGTGAAGCTGAACCCACTTCAGTCACACTTCATGGGAACTTAGTTTCATGAAAATTAACATATACATAATTTTAAATATAGCAATATATAACATAAATATATAATCAATAAATATATGTAATAAATGGTTTTGGATCTAGACTATGAAAATAACTTTTACAGTTCAATAATAATAAGGCCAAAAATGGGGAAAAGACACTTAGTAAAAAGATGCATGAATGGCCAATAAGCACACAGAAAATTGCTCAACATCATCAGGCTTTGGGTAAGTGTAAATTAAAACCACAGTGAAATGCCATTACACATCTTTAAGAAGTACTAACATGGAAAGACTGACAATACCCAGTATTGGGGAAGATATGGAGCAACTGGAAATTTCAAACACTGCTGATGTTTTCCAAAGTGGCTATAAACTGATATAATTATTTTGGAAAATAGTTTGGCGATATCTTATAGATTAAATATACATTTCACGTATGACTCAGCAATTCCAATTCTAATATTTATCCAAGAGAAATGAGAATTTATCCACAAAGAGATCTGCACACAAATATTTATAGCAGCTTTAGTCATGACACCCCTAAACTGGAAACCCCCACTTCCCATTGACTGATAAACAAAAGAAATTTAATATAATTCATATAATGAGATACTACTCAGAAAGAAAAAGGAATAAATTATTAATATATGTGACAACATGGATGAATGTCAAAAACGTTATGCTGAGCAAAAGAAGCCAGACACAAAAGAGAATATATTGTATGATCCCACTTGTATTACATTTTTAAAAAGGTAAATTTGTATTGTCAGAAAGCAGATCAGCTGTTCCCTGGGGCCAGGTTGTGGTGGTGGTGAGGGGTTGATAGTAAAGGGACATAAGGGAATTTTGGTGTACTGGAAATGATCTATATCTTGATTATAGTAGTAGTTACACATTTGTTAAAACTCAATGAAATATAAAATGTGTGCATTTTCTTGTATGTAATTTATACCTTAATAAGGTTGCTTTAAAAAAAAAAAAGGAATGATTGAAATGACACGCTAAGAATTCAACTTAAGAAAACCCAAAGTAAGTTTAAAGAAAGAAATTATAAATAGCAGAAATTAATAAATAATAACCAAAGATATGATAGGGCGCATCAATAAAGTCCCAAGCTGGTTTTCTAGAAAAACTAAATAAAATTAAATTCTGATAAGAAAAAGAAAAAAGGCACACATAGTCAGTATTAAAAATGAAAAGGGCACAAAACTACAGATGTAGTAATAAAAAATAAGGATGTTGTATTACTAACGTTAGGCTAAAAAATATAAAGACATTCAAAATAGACAATTTCTTAGAAAAATATGAATATCAAAACTGACTTAAGAAGAGATGAAAACTCTGGAAAGACTTATAACCAATAAAGAAATTGAACTGGGAGTTAAACATATACCTTCTCTAAACTTTTACACAAAAACATTAGACCCAGTTGTTTTTAACAGAAAAGTTCTAAAACACACCTAAAGATCCAAGATTCAGATCCTATGAAACACTTCCATAGAATAAGAAAAGAAGGAATGCCCCAAAACCCATTTTAAAACTAAACTCACTTAAATTAAATGACAGTGTAATTATGGAATATTATAGGCCAGTCTTACTTAAGAACATAGATCCTAAAATTTTCAACAAACTATTAAAAGAAAAAAATCCAGCAATGTATTCAACTATTTGATTTATCTGAGGAATTAAAGAATGGCTTAATATTTTTTTAAAATGTAATTCACCATTCTTTCTGTTAACAAATTTAAGAAGAAAATACCTCTTGGTAAATGTTGTAAAAGCAGTTGGCAAAATTCAACACACCTTTAAATGTACTCTAGATGACCAGAAATAGAAAAGTATATTCTTTCGTGATAAAGGACTTTTACCAAATATTATACTTTATGGTTATCAATACTTATTATTAGGTTGGATCACACAAAATTTCTGTTTCTTTTCTATCTGTCAATCAATAAGATATTGGTAGCATCACAGAATTGAACATATAGTAATTAGGATACTTTAGTATTAACAAAATAATAAACAAAAAGGTCAATGGGAAAAATAAAGACTAGATGCAGACACCACACATATATAGAGACATTAATACTGGACAGGATTAGTATTCCTTCAATGGAGAAAGGATGGATAAATCAATGAATCATTCTGGAACAATTTGTTATATATGCAAAATAACAAAAATCCATACTATTATCTACAATAAAAAATGAAAGATTTTTTTCAAAAATGAAAGACTTTCATATGCTTGAAAGACTTAATTGTGAAAGGAATACTATGATATTATTAGAAGGCAAAGTGGGAAAATATATGACTTCAAGGCAAGGAACAAAATTTGGGGTAGGGTATATTGAACAAAATACAAGTAGGGTGAACCAGAAAGAAAAGGACACATACAATTATATTACAATTAATACTTCTAAGCATCAAAATAAGCCACAAAAAGTTAAAAATATAATGGACTTGAAAGAGATGTATGTAACATATATAACAGTCCAAAGATCAGTGTTTGAATATATAAAAGTAGAAATCGATAATAAAAATACAAACAACTCAACAGAAAAAAAGGATAAAATATCTTAATAGGCAGTTAATTGGCCGAGTTGTCAATGAAGAGATGAGAAGACGCAGTCTTTTCAACGTTCAAGAAAATCCAGTTTAAAATGATGAGATACTTTTCATTCCCATCAGAATGAAAAAGTTTTCAAGTTTGACTACACTCCTTCGTGAGGATGTAGATCATTGGGAACGGACATTCTCTGAGGCTGGGGGAGGAACCTAGCGCTACTCAGTAAAGTTTAAGATGCACACATCTTACCACCCAGCAGTCCGACTTCTACATATTTATCCTAAAAGAACTTCTCGTAAATTTACTCATGGAGTCAGTTACAAGAATGTTCATGAACATGTGAACATGACATTGCTTGTAGCAGCAAATAATTGCCATGATGTCCATCATTAGGAAAATGGATAACTACGTATCAGTCAAAATGAGAAAGCTAGCTCATCTTTAGAGACATAGGTGAACTTCACAAACATCATGCTGAATGAAGAAGACAAGGTGAAGAACATATCCAATATGACACCATTTAAATAAAGTATATGTGAATGTTCAACACCACCACATGGGGTAAAAGAATAAAGAGATAGATGAAAATAATAAACACTCTTTTTAGAATAGTGGTTACTTTCTAGAGGAAGGAAAGGAGTTGATATTTAGGAAAGCTATGCAGTGGATTTTAAAATATATATAATGTTTTATTTCTTAAACTGGGTTATGGGTACATGGGTGTTTCCTATATTGTTCTCCGTACATTTTTGTATCAATATATCTAAAATATTTTTTAAATGAAAGGTGAATGAGATTGGGTAGATAATTTCTGAGATGTTTGACCATGAAGAGGGATAGCACGATGATAAAACATGGAGGTAACTGTGGATTCAACAGAGATTTATTGTTTTTCTTTCTTTTGTCTTAATGATGGGAAGATAGTAGCACCCAGGCTGTTCACAGTGCCCAGCACTGGAGAGTACCCTTCTCATAGCCTAGTGCTGAGGAATGACTGAAGAGGCTAAAGAGAGACTTGACAACAAAGAGTTTGCAGAGCGAGTATACTTGGAGGGACACTTTCTGTTGAAACTAATTGGGGGAAAAGTGATGGGTGTTAATGAAGGCAGCTGCATAGACCTGGAGATGGGAAGATGAGTGAGTTCCTAAGTGATAACCTCCATTCCTCAATAATGTACAGACAGAGAGCCTGGGGTCAAGGTAGTGTGGAGTAGGTGTGAAATGGTCCTTCCTCAGACAGTAAAACCAAGCTCAGCAAATCAATGTAATCACTGGAGTACTGAGTGTCCATCTGAAGGTGATGGTCATACATATATATTGACAAAAATATGCATTATGGACATTTCTCCAGTATCACTCAGCTACATCATACTGACCTGGAGAAGGTCTTTAGTGGACGTTTATTCAAGAGGGTCATAAAGACCAAGGGTAATTGTACTGCTGGAACACAGAATGAGAAGTTGAGAATAAATTATAAGAAAAGAGGAAGGGAGCTGATGAATTTAGAGAACATAGGGGGAGGTTGAAGGGATTGGAGATCTCAATGAGGTCAAAGAATTTTCCTTGTAGGCAAAGTGAGTGGGGCCAGAGAGGGGAATGTTTGTGTACCTCAAAGGATGTTGGGTTGCCTAGCGACCAATCTCAATACGGTGCAGCATTCAAAAGAAATATCAGGCCCACTTGCAAGGAAGCATAAAAACCTTAAAAAAAATTTTTTTTACTGAAATGCCTTGAAAAGGAGAAAAGGCAAATTATATTTCTTGTCATAGCAAAACAGTATAAATTCCCTCGCTTATCAGTTTCCCCAGCATCTCCCTTCTCATCTCTGCTGCAGCACCTTCTTCTTCTAGAACTTCAGCCTGCAATTCCAGGGCTTTTCTCTTCCTTTTATCTCTATATTCCAGATCCCCTGTGTTCCGCAGGGAAGAGCTTCAGGCTCTTTATAACACACATCAATCAAGCCTTGCTCTGTTCTGTCCAGCTGTACCCATTATCTGGATCAGTTCAACCAAAGCATGGTAGCTTCCATTTTTTGGTCCCTGTCATTTGATTGAATTTACAATCTTACATGGTATAGTTTCTGGTGAGGATGAGACCAAGGATGTAATCAGTGTAACACAGAGGAAAAGAACGTTGGAGTTGCGAAGACGGAAGATTTGAGAGGCCAAGCTATTCAACAGGTCATTCGTGGGGAACCTGAGGTCATGTCAAGTGATGTCAGGAGCTGGGGTGAAGAAGACGCATGCTTATGTTTTATAGAAGGAGGGGAATAACCAAGAAATTGCTAGATGATTCTTGTGAGAAGGGAGGAAATTGCCATATATAGCAGAATGATTGCTATTCAAGATGGAGGAATAGTAATGGTCTCAAAGGAGTAAGTTGAGAAAATAGCTTCCACCTGAGAGGGCTATAGGAGAAGCAGTATCCTTAAGGGAGAGTCCAGTTTCCATTAAGGAAAGGAGGTGGGTGGGGGTAGTAGTTCAGAAAGGAGGTTAAATTTTATGATACATTACTGAAAAGAAATTTCCAGAATGCACAGTGTAAGGGTTTTTCCTATTGTTTATTTTTGTCTTGTTTTCGTGGGGGTTTTTTAGGGGGAGGGGTGAAACAGATCCAGGGATTTACAGCGCAGTTTGGGGATGAGTGATTAGAAGATAAAGACTGGAGAGGTTTGTTTCTGCCTGACTGAGGTAAGGAGGGATGTGGAGCATTTTGAATTTAGTTCTGATGGTCTTTTTGAGGAAAGTGGGCTCCATGGTGTGTCCAGAGGCCTTGTGGCCCAGAAGATTCATGCGGGGAAATGGGGAATTTCTAATATGCCAGGCATATCTGCTCCTGTGATAGCAATAGAGCTGGATTTTGGCTTCTCATGGAGACTTTTGAGAACTTACCCTAAGGAATTAATCACTGGCACACAAATTTATGAATAAGGATATTCATCACCATCTTATTTTTAATAACAAAATCTGCAAATATTTTAAATATTCAACAATAAGGAACTGGTTAAATAAATTCTGATACAGCCATGATGGAATTCTGTATAGACTTTAAAAAATTTATGTTGAAATATATTTGATGCAATGAGGAAATAATTTTAAAGTAAAAAAGTATCATCCGTGTGCATATAACTATGTGTCAGTGAATGTAAATGCTTATATTCAAATTCTTGGGTTGGATATAGGGTTCATGAGTGTACATTATATTACTAAAAACAAAAGAGAGGGCTACAGGTAGAGGAAGGATGAGTATACTCAATGGTAAAAAAGAATTATGATTAATAAATTATATCCATCTGAGTTTCATTTAAAAAATAGTCATTTAGAAAATAACATACCGTGATTCTAATTTTTGTATAAAAACCATAAGCCAATTTGGTCTTGCTCCTCATCTCCCAGGCCTTGGACATTATAGCTCATTCTCTGTATTTTAGCTCAGTCTGTTTCAGTTATCTATTGCTGTGTAACAATACTCAGTGGCTCAAAACAATAAACATTGATTATCTCAACTTCTGTGGGTCAGGAATTTGGAAGCAGCTAACTAGGTGGTTCTGGCTCAAGTGGTTGCAATCAGGATGTCAGCGGAGGCTGCAATTATCTGAAGGCTTGACTGGGGCTGGGAGTTTTGCTTCCAAGATGCCTCACTCACAAGATTCTTGGTAGGAGACCTCAATTCCTCACCTGGTGGGTTTCCTCATAAGCTTGCTTGAGTGTCCTCATGACATGGCCACCGGCTTCTCCCAGCATGACTAATCTGAGAGAGGGAGCATGAAGGAAGCCACAAAACCTTTCATGACCTAATTTCAGAAGTCACCCACTGTCACTTCTATCATATTCTATTCATTAGAAGTGAGTCACTAAGTTCATTCAAGGACAGAGTGGATGTTGGGAGCTGCTGGAAGTTGTAAGTTGGGTAGGCAGATGTTGATGTAATAAGACCTAGGCGGCTGTGGCTGGAGCAATGACAGCTCTGTCACATCTCCCATCATTCAAAAACTCCTGAAATATTCATCTGTCATTCCAGGAAGAATACTTTCCCTACCATCTCAGCATGTAGAGTAGACTGCCTCCCAAATACATTTCATGTCCTCTTCCCTCACCTTCCCACTCAGTGTCCAGATGCTTTCATCTAATTTATGTATTCCCTTAATTTAGTTATTTTAATTGCATGTTCTCAATATTTACTAGCATCAACATGATCCACAAGTCAATCTTCCATCTGCTCTACAAATTCTTTCAAAGCATTTCTCGCAGTCCTCCAGTATCTGCTTGCATACTTCTACTGAAAGGGGCTCACTATCTTACTGCCATGTGAAGGTATTTAAGCTTTCTATTAAGAGAACAATTCTTTATTTTAGAAACCTGACATACCAGAGAGAGCAAGCTCATGAGATCTATAACTATACTGTGGCAGCCTGGATTAGTCAGCTCAGGCCGCCGTAACAAAATACCACAGAATACGTGGTTTTATCAACAGAAATTTATTTTCTCAAAGTTCTGGAGATTGGCAAGTCCAAGATCCAGGTCCAGCAGGATTCAGTTTCTGATGAAGGCTCTCTTGCTGACTTGCAGATGGCCACCTACTCTTTGTGTTCTCACTTGGCAGGGAGAGAGAGAACTGTCCAGTGTCTCTTCTTATAAGGGTACTAATCCTATCACGAGGGTCTCACCCTCATGACCTCATAAACACAACTACCTCTCAAAGGCCCCCATCTCCTAATACTATCACATTGTGGGTTAGGATTTCAAAATATGAATATTAACAGGACACAACTGAGTCAATAGCACAACTTATAACATGACTCAGGACTGCTTTTTATATCTGAGAGCAGATAAGGGATTTTTGTTCTCAGTCTTTTACGGAGCTCATCTCTGATGCCTTCGAAACTGCTTTCGGCAAGAAGTGATCATGAAGTGAAGATTCTGTCTCCTATCTTCCCCAACTCTGGCACTGTGTTTGGGGTGAAGGCATACCCTGGGACAGTTTTCTCTCGTCTAAAATACAGAGAAAGCGGGAAAATTCTCATTATTGTATGCTGGCCTGGCCCTGATTCTTCAGCATATGAGTAATGAGTTAGTAGTATTTACCTAGAAGGTTTACAATGATTATTTCATGTTTTAAATTCAATCCTGATTTTTCTGCAAATGCAGCATTCAGAGGAAAAGAAAGAACTCAGCTGTCTGTACAAACATATGGAAATCAACGATAAATGGGCAGAGATTGCACAGTATATTTATTAACCAAGCTTGTATAAATCATAATTTTTCAACCATTTATTAAACTAATAGGATTGTTTTGGGAACATCAAAGAATTCTTTATTAGGTAAATAATCATGTTTATCCACTCAGTTATGGGGAAAAGCAAATCATGCACACTGCATTTACTTTGCCTCATCAGATTTCATTTCTCTTAAATGTCAGCCATTGATAATTTTTACCAAACAACCCAGGAAAGAAGTCCAAATTTCTATCAACTCTCCAGTCCAGGGAAAGGATTGCTGTTTGCTCCTCAGATTTCCATTTCTTTCTTTCCCATCTGGGTAAATGCTCCATGTAGCTTAAAATGGGTCTCCCATACTGAACTCAAATTTAGGTAGTTGGCTGCCTTGGCCAACTCTCTCTTTCTTCCTTCTTTCTTGATTCATCCTATGCCAGTCTTTATATTATCTGACCACCCAGGCACATCTCAGTGGCTTGGTTTGTTGATTAAGCATGAGTCAGATCCCCTCAACACCTGGGACAATTACCTCTGTTTCCACTCTTCTTCTTCATCACATAGCCAGCTGATGTGGACTCAGAGAACACTGACTTTTTCCAGTGTTAATAGGAAGAAAACATAATTAGGAAGTTAAGTCAGCTGCTTGACAGGGAGAAAATACACCATGTTTGTCATTTTGATTTACAATATCAATGTTGTCCTGAAAAGTGATTTTTATAAATCAGAATTTTATAAATAAAAATGTATTTTAGCTATATTAGCATGTATTGGGGGAGTTACAAATTTCATTCATTTAGTAAATAGTTATTGATCTCTCTAAGGCCAGTCATTAAGCATAGTGGGAAATATGAAGATTTATTGATTTATCCAATAAACATTTACTGAGTACCAGCTATGTGTCAGACACTGTTTGAGACACTGGGGACACAGAGGTGAACAAGAAACACAAGACTCCTGATATTAAGAAGATGCTACTCCAGTGGGAAAAGACAGATGATAAACAAGTAAATAAGCAAATAAAAATAATCATCCAGTAGCAACGAGTGTTATAAAGAAAATTCAACAGAATAATATGAAAGTAACTGATAGCAGTGAGGAGAGCACTCATTTAGATGGAATAGTCTATAAAGGCATCTGAAAGGTGACATTTGATTTAATATAGATGATAAATAGAGTAGGGCACGGTCCCTTCCTTGGAAGAATTTACAGTCAAGAAAGAGTCTAAGGGCTTCCCTGGTGGCACAGGGGACGCGGGTTCATACCCTGGTCCGGGAGGATCCCACATGCCGTGGAGCGGCTGGGCCCGTGAGCCACAGCCGGTGGGCCTGCGCGTCCGGAGCCTGTGCTCCGCAACGGGAGAGGCCACAACAGTGAGAGGCCTGTGTACCACAAAAAAAAAAAAAGAAAAGAAAAGAAAAAGTCTAAGATTGCATTCGATTTAGTATATAACCCCAAGCAGGTGACCATGAGCTTTATGTTAAAAAAGAAGACTCCGATAAACATGACACTACCCAAGGAAACTAATAAAGCTCCAATAACTGACCATAAAGAAATGGAGATCTATGAAATCTCTCACTAAGAATTCAGAATAATCTTCTTGGGACTTCCCTGGTGGTGCAGTGGTTAAGAATCTGCCTGCTAATGCAGGGTACATGGGCTTGAGCCCTGGTCTGGGAAGATCCCACATGCCTCGGAGCAACTAAGCCCGTGCACCACAACTACTGAGCTTGCGCTCTAGAGCCCACGAGCCACAACTACTGAGCCCGTGTGCCACAACTAAAGCCTGTGTGCCTAGAGCCTGTGCTCCGGAACAAGAGAAATGACTGCAATGAGAAGCCCCTGCATGGCAATGAAGAGTAGCCCGCGCTCGCCGCAACTAGAGAAAGCCTGCACACAGCAATGAAGACCCAAGGCAGCCAAAAATAAATAAATTTATTTTAAAAAAAAGAATTCAGAATAATCTTCTTAATGAAGATCTGTGAACTATAAGAACACACAGATAGGTAAACAAAATTAGGAAAACAATGTGAAGTTCAGCAAAGAAATACAAACCATCAAAAAAACTCAAGCAGAAATCCTAGAATTGAAGAATACAATGACTGAACTGAAGAATTCAACAGAGAGTTTCAACCGTAGACTTGACCAAGCATTCAACAGCAGCAGAATACACATTCTTCTCAAGCACACATGATACTTTCTAGGACAGATCATATGTTAAGCCACAAAACAAGTCTCAACAAATTCAAGAAGACAGAATTATATCAAGGCATCTTTTCCAACCACAATGATATAAGACTAGAAATTAATAACAGGAAGAAAGCTGGAAAATTCACAAATACATAGAAATTAACACATTCCTCAACAACCAATTGGTCAAAGAAGAAATGAAAAGGGAAATAAAAAATATATTGAGGCAAAAGAAAATGGAAACACAACATACCAAAATTTATGGGTTACAGCAAAAGCAGTTCTAAGAGTGAAGTTTATAGCTATAAATGCATACATCAAGATAAAGAAGGATATCGGGGCTTCCCTAGTGGTGCAGTAGTTGAGAATCCACCTCCAGTGCCGTGGACACGGGTTCGAGCCCTGGTCCAGGAAGATCTCACATGCCATGGAGCAACTAAGCCCGTGTGCCACAACTACTAAGCCTGCGCTCTAGAGCCTGCAAGCCAAAACTATTGAGCCCACATGCCACAACTACTGAAGCCCACACACCTAGATCCCATGCTCCACAACAAGAGAAGACACCGCAATGAGAAGCCCACACACCACAGCAAAGAGTAGCCCCCACTCACCACAGCTAGAGAAAAGCCTGCGCACAGCAACAAAGACCCAACTCAGCCAAAAATAAATAAATAAATAAATTTATTGGGAAAAAGAGATATCAAATAAACAACCTAACATTACACCTTAAGAGTATTGAAAAAGAAGAACAAACTAAGCCCAAAGTTTGCATAAAAAAGGAAATAATATAGATTACAGTAAAATAACTAAAATAGAAAAACAATAGGAAAGATTAAAAACCAAGAATTGGTTCTTTAAAAAGAGAAACAAAACTGACAAAACTTTAGTTAGACTAACAAAGAAAAAAGAAGACTCTGATAGAATTATAAATAAACGAAGAGACATTACAACTGATACCACAGAAATACAAAGGATCATAAGAGACTAGTACGAACAATTGTATGCTAACAAATTGAGCAACCTAGAAAAAGAAATGAATAAATTCCTAGAAACATATAACCTACCAAGACTGAATAATGAGTAATAGAGAATCTGAACAGACCTATAATGAGTAAGGAGATTAAATCAGTAATTTAAAAAAAAATCTCCCAACAAAGAAAAGTTCAAAACCAGATGGTTTCACTGGTGAATTCTACCAAACATCTAAGGAAGAATTAATACCAATCCTTTTCAAATTTTTCTTAAAAACTGAAGAGGAGGGAACACTACCAAACTCATTTTACAAGGCCAGAATTACCCTAAAACCAAAGCCAGCTAAGAATACTAAAAGAAAAGAAAACTACAGGCCAATATTCCTGATAAATATAGATGCAAAAATTCTCATACTAGCAAACCAAATTCAACAGCATATCAAAAGGATCACACACCATGATCAAGAGGAATTCACCCCTAGAATGCAAGGACGGCTCAACATATGCAAATCAATAAATGTGATATATAACACTAATAGGATAAAAGGTAAAAATCATATAATTACATCAATAGATGCAGAAAAGGCATCTGACACAGTTCAACATCCTTTCATGATAAAAATGCTCAACAAACTGGGCATAGAAGGAATGTAATAAAGGCCCACCGCTAGCATCATACTCAATGGTGAAAGGTTGAAAGTTTTTCCCCTAAGATTCAGATTAAGACAAGGGTACACACTCCAACCACTCCTATTAAGCATAGTACTGGAAGTCTTAGCCAGAGCCATCAGGCGAGAAAAAGAAATACAAGGCAATCCGAATTGGAAATGAAGAAGCAAACTTGTCTCTGTTTGCAGATGACATGATGTTATATATAGAAAACCTTTGTAGTGTAAGTGCCTGACAATAAGCTTTTGATTGCTGAAGTATCCATTTCAAAGACGTCTATCTCAAATAAAAATATTGCCAGCTACAATATTTGTATTAGAAATATTAGAAAGACAGGAGCTTCAAGATGGTGGAAGAGTAACATGCCGAGATCACCTTCCTCCCCACAGATACATCAGAAATACATCTACATGTGGAACTGCTCCTATAGAACACCTACTGAAGGCTGGCAGAAGACCTCAGACATCCCAAAAGGCAAGAAACTCCACAGGTACCTGGGTAGCACAAAACAAAAAAGGAAAAACAGAGACAAAAGAATAGGGACGGGACCTACACCAGTGGGAGGGAGCTGTGAAGGAGGAAAGGTTTCCACACACTAGGAGCCCCTTCGCGGGAGGAGACTGTGGGTGGCGGAGGGGGGAACCTTCGGAGCCACAGAGGAGAGCGCAGCAACAGGGGTGCGGAGGGCAAAGCGGAGAGATTCCTGCACAGAGGATTGGTGCCGACCAGCACTCACCAGCCCGGGAGGCTTGTCTGCTCACCGGCCGGGGCGGGCGGTGGCTGGGAGCCGAGGCTCGGGCTTCGGTAGGATCGCAGGGAGAGGACTGGGGTTGGCGGCGTGAACACAGCCTGAAGTGGCTAGTGCGCCACAGCTAGCCTGGAGGGAGTCCGGGGAAAAGTCTGGAGCTGCAGAAGAGGGAAGGGACTTTTTCTTCCCTCTTTGTTTCCTGGTGCGCGAGAAGAGGGGATTAAAAGTGCTGCTTAAAGGAGCTCCAGAGATGGGCGCGAGTCACGGCTATCAGCGCGGACCCCAGACACGGGCATGAGACGCTAAGGCTGCTGCTGCCGCCACCAAGAAGCCTGTGTGCAAGCACAGGTCACTATCCACACCTCCCTTCCGGGGAGCCTGTGCAGCCCGCCACTGCCAGGGTCCCCTGATACAGGGACAACTTCCCCGGGAGAACGCACGGCGCGCCTCAGGCTGGTGCAACGTCACGCCGGCCTCTGCCGCCACAGGTTCGCCCTACATCCGTACCCCTCCCTCTCCCCGGCCTGAGTGAGCCAGAGCCCTCGAACCAGGTGCTCCTTTGACCCCATCCTGTCCGAGCAAAGAACAGACGCCCTCAGGCTATCTACATGCAGAGGCGGGGCCAAATCCAAAGCGAAACCCCAGGAGCTGTGTGAAAAAAGAAGACACAGGGAAATTTCTCCCAGCAGCCTCAGGAGCAGCAGATTACAGCTCCACAATCAACTTGATGTACCTGCATCTGTGGAATACATGAATAGACAACGAATCATCCCAAATTAAGGAGGTGGACTTTGGGAGCAGAGATATATTATTTTTTCCCCTTTTTCGCTTTTTGTGAGTGTGTATGTGTATGCTTCTGTGTGTGATTTTCTCTGTATAGCTTTGCTTTCACCATTTGTCCTAGGGTTCTGTCTGTCCGTTTTTTTGTTTTATTTCTCTTGTTTTTTTGCTTTCTAAAATCTTTTCTTAATAATTATTTTTTATTTTAATAACTTTATTTTATTTCACTTTATTTTATTTTATCTACTTTCTTTCTTTCTATTTTTTCTCCCTTTTATTCTGAGCCGTGTGGATGAAAGGCTCTTGGTGCTCCAGCCAGGAGTGAGTGATATGCCTCTGAGGTGGGAGAGCCAACTTCAGGACACTGGTCCACAAGAGACCTCCCAGCTCCACGTAATACCAAACAGCGAAAATCTCCCAGAGATCTCCATCTCAACGCCAAGACCCAACTTCACTCAATGACCAGCAAACTACAGTGCTGGACACACAAAGCCAAACAACTAGCAAGACAGGAACACAGCCCCATCGATTAGCACAGAGGCTGCCTAAAATCATAATAAGGCCACAGACCCCCCAAAACACACCACCAGATGTGGACCTGCCCACCAGAAAGAAAAGATCCAGCCTCATCTACCAGAACACAGTCCCCTCCACTATGAAGCCTACACAACCCACTGGACCGACCTTAGCCACTGGGGACAGACACCAAAAACAATGGCAACTACGAACCTGCAGCCTGCAAAAAGGAGACCCCAAACCCAGTAAGTTAAGCAAACTGAGAGACAGAAAAACACACAGCAGATGAAGAAGCAAGGTAAAAACCCAGCAGACATAATAAATGAAGAGGAAATAGGCAGGCTACCTCAAAAAGAATTAAGAATACTGATAGTAAAGATCCAAAATCTTGGAAATAGAATAGAGAAAATGCAAGAAACATTTAACAAGGATCTAGAAGAACTAAAGAGCAAACAAACAATGAACAACACATTAAGTGAAATTAAAAATTCTCTAGAATGGATTAATAGCACAATAACTGAGGCAAAAGAACGGATAAGTGACCTGGAAGATAAAATAGTGGAAATAACTACTGCAGAGCAGGATAAAGAAAAAAGAATGAAAAGAATGGAGGACAGTCTCAAAGACCTCTGGTACAACATTAAATGTACCAACATTCGAATTACAGCAGTCCCAGAAGAAGAAGAGAAAAAGAAAGGGACTGAGAAAATATTTGAAGAGATTACAGTTGAAAACTTCCCTAATATGGGAAAGGAAATAGTTAATCAAGTCCAGGAAGCACAGAGAGTCCCATACAGGATAAATCCAAGGAGAAACACGCCAAGACAATAAAGTAAAGTGATGGAAAAAAAGTAATGTGTAAACACTAACCCAAAGAAAGCTGATATATCTATACTAACATCAGAAGAAGTAAATGAGGACCTCCCTGGTGGCACAGTGGTTAAGAATCCACCTGCCAATGCAGGGGACATGGGTTTGAGCCCTGGTCTGGGAAGATCCCATGTGCCATGGAGCAACTAGGCCCATCCGCCACAACTAGTGAGCCTGCGCTCTAGATCCCACAAGCCACAACTACTGAAGCCCGCGAGCCACAATTACTGAAGCCCGCGCACCTAGAGCCTGTGCTCTGCAAGAAGAGCAGCCACCGCAATAAGAAGTCCGCGTGCCGCAATGAAGAGTAGCCCCCGCTCGCCACAACTAGAAAAAGCCCACGCGCAGCAATGAAGACCCAACACAGCCAAAAATAAATAAAAATAAATAAATTTATTTTAAAACAAAAAAGAAATATTAGAAAGCTCTGGGTAACCTAGATAACTGACTACTTGAGTGATATACACACCCCCCCACCGCCTTTTCCCATTTCCATGCTTTTATTCTTGCTATAATGTTTTAAATTCACCAATAAAGAGTGAACATGTGAAATCCTAGGCACCCACCCTACCCCCCAATAAATGCAGAAACCCGGATCTGTATGCTCTCTCTCTCTCCCCACCCACCTCTGCTACCTGTCTCTGTGGCCCTGGGCATGTCATGTACTCTTCACAACCTGTGAATAATAAACCTTTTTTGTCAAAGTACTCTGATGGTTGTTGTTGCGGTGCATCTTGCAATCATAATAAGAACCACAAGGGCCAGTCCAGCCAAAACATTGGTTCCAGTCCGGTAAATGTCTTTTAAGGCTTGCCACAAATAGTATGGGCCCAAGTGAATGACCCAGGCATTCCTGATAGCATCATTATAAGTGAGACTAGCACAAAACTGCACCAAAAAGACTTGTTAGAACTCATAAACAAATTCAGGAAATTTTCAGGATACAAAAATCAATGTACAAAAATGAGTTGTATTTCTATACACTAATAAAGAGCTATCTGAAAGAGAAATTTTAAAAGTTCAACAGCGTAAAAAAAGTAACTAGGAATAAATTTAACCAAGGAAATGAAAGATCTGTACACTGAAAAGTATACGACACTGATTAAAGAAACTGAAGAAGACACAAATAAATGGAAAGATATCCCATGTTCATGAATTGGAAGAATTATATTGTTAAAGTGTTCATACTACCTGAAGCCATCTATAGATTCAAAGCAATACATATCAAAATTCTAATGGATTTTTTTATAGAAATAGAACAAACAATCCTAAAATTTGTATGGTGTCACAAAAGACCCCTCATAGCCAAAGCAACCTTGAGAAAAAACACAGCTGGAGAATCATACGTTCTGATTTCAAACTATACAATAAAGCTATAATAATCAAAGCAGTGTGGTAATGGCATAAAAACAGACACACAGACCAATGGAACAGAATTGAGAATCCAGGAATAAACCCACTCATATATGGTCAACTACTATTTGACAAAGGAGCCAAGAATATTCAATAGGGAAAGAATAATTTATTCAATAGATTGTGTTGGGAAAATTGGATATTCACATGCAAAAGAATGAATTTGTACTTCTATCTTAAGCCAGTTTTCTATGTCCTAGTATCATCAAATAAAGGAGAAAGAACATGGAGATGACAAAGCTGCTCTTTACTGCCTCAGCCTAGAGGTAACGTATATCACCTCGTCTTATATTCCATTGCAAAGAGTCAGTTATATGGTCATACTAAAATCCAGGAAGGATAGGAAATGGAGTGTAGCAGTATATCTAGCAAGCAGCAGAGAATATACATATTGGCGAGTCCTTACGTAGTCTGTCGTAGTTTGCAGTTTTTTTTTCCTTAAATAGGTTGTTTGTTTTTGCATATATGGGTCCCCTTAACTACACTATAAGCTCTGTGAGAGCAAGGATTGGCTTCTTAAAATCTGCTATAGGGACTTGTATGGTAGCTCCAAAGTGTCTCTGAATGTTCCCTTCCTCCTGTACTCATACTCTTGAGTAATACTCTCCCATGTTGAATAGGCTTGACATGTACAACCAATAAGATACTGAGGAAAGGATAGGGTGTAACTTCTAAGGCTAGGCCATAAAAATCATTGCGGTATCTGCCTTGCGCTCACAGGCTCAGGGGGAAGCCAGCTGCCATGTTGTAAGGATGCATAAGCAGCCTTATGAAGAGGTCCTTCGGGCAAGAGGTCCCCTGCCAACAACCAGCACTAAGTTGCTAAGTATGTGAATAAGCTACCTTGAAATAGATCTTCCCCCCATCCTCAGTCAAGATTTTGAAGCCTAAGCTTTAGAGTTGTCAAAACATTTTTACAAGATTCACATCTATCTATCCATCCATCCATCCATCGATCCTCTGTCCATCCATTCAATACTTTTCATTTATTCCTCGTAGGTCATTGCTGTATGATTACCTTAAGACCTCACCCAAGAAAGAGATGGTGAATTGGATTCTTCTTACACATCAGTCCCCATTGTTTGGTAGTGACTGATAATGTTGTTTCCAAGCCTCTAAGTTTGTTTCCAAGGATAAAGGGTGCAAACCTTTATCCAACAGTAATACTTGTTAAGGAAATGGAAGTAGTAGTAGGCAGCTCATGAACTACATATGTATTTGTCATCTATGATCTAGGTGTCCTGACTCATGCTTTTCAAGCCTACATCCTTAATTAGGAGCCCATACACTGGTTAAGTACCACTTGGCCTGGACAAGGGCCCAGAGTTGCAGGCCTGACAAATGGCATAAGGGGAAAGCTGAAGCCAGATGCTTTTTGGCCATAAGTCAGTCAGTCTTATTTATTGTCTGACATGTGTCTTATACTATGTAGGGATTCAAATTGGTTTCTGAGAATCATATGGCTCTTGGCTCTTGCAAAAGACCCCACTTCTCAGCTCTAACCTCATATTCTTGTGATTAGATTTTTCTAGCACCAGAGTCAAGGGCAAAAGTATTTGTTAAGTAACTGCTGGAATCTGAAAGAAGCATGAGATACATTCTATCCTATCAAGGCTCATTTATATTCTGAGCAGAGTCTAGTGGCCTATGTTTGCTAAATGCGTAAATTTTCAGGTACTTGCAAAATGCCAAGGTCATAAATCTTTTTAAAAAAACAAAGCTTATTTAAATAAAGTGGTTTTTCTTTTTATGGAAAGTAAAGAAACTCTCAAAGCAGAAAATGAAAAACCAACTATTCTCCATGCTCCCACCTGTCAGAGCCAAGCAATGTTTTGCTGCTGTGAAAGTTACAAAACACCTCTAATTGGGATAATGTCATAAACACAATCTTGTTCTGATTTCTTCAGTTAGCAGCATAACAAAAGTATTTGCTGTATTATTATTAACTCTTCACAGGGATCGTTTAAAATTGTTGTCTATCTCACTATATTCCCTTATCAAAATTTGCAGATCTGTTTTCCTAATATTAGGTTATTTTTACAGAGGTAAGGAAGGTGCTAAATTGCTATAAATCTTCAAATAAGCAAAGAAAGATATTACTCTTTCAAAGTGAGATTATTCGTTGACTCGTGGAGTCTTAAACCTGCGAGCCTGCCTCTGAGTGAGTGGATTACAATGCTTTTCTTTTGTAGAAGAGGAAATTGAGGCACAGAGTTTCCTGACTCTCTAGGATTATCCAGCCAGCCAACAGCAGAACCAGGTTTATAGCCCCCTGATCCTAGCAATTATACAAACATCAAAAGGAGAAGGCACTTTTCTTTAGCATTCAGCTCACTGCCTAACCTTTGAAGTAATTGTTACCAGCGGTGTGGCTCAGTCAGAAAGCAAAAAAAGTAGGAGCTTCTCAGCCTGCCTGTTCACAGAAATGGGGATTGTCAGTAAGAAGAGTTTGAGTCCACATGTGTGGTAGGAAGAGCCCTACCTGGGAACATGGGATCCAGCTGTGCTTTTGCCTGACTCTATGGCTTGGGCAAGTTCAGCCTAAGCAAGTTCACCTCCCTGAATGTCAACTTTCTCACTTTTCAGTGACTGAACTACATTAGTTGGTATTTTCATACTCTAACATTTCGGCTTCTAAGCCTGACCCTTTGTGTCAATTTCAAACTCAATGGACATTTTGAGTCTTGTGGGTAGGAGTTAGCATGAAGATGCAACAGAATCTACTAATGGGATGAGAATCTTACCCAACCACTCAGCTAGGGAGGTAAGTGAATTTAATAAGTGTATGTGGAATCCAAAGCTGTTTGCTCAAATAAAATATTTCTGTCACCATCACAGAGCACATCGTGACTGTCTGTATATATAGGGTGGTGGCAGATCAACAATTTGAAGTTAACTCAACTTCAAGGTGTGACAGGCAAGTGAATTGTAACGCTACCTGCGGAAAAGACTTGACTACAATATAGCTTTATTCAGCCTTCTCCATTCTTCAGCTCTCCCGATGCTTTTGGAGTTGCCTCTGATGGTGCAGTTTCTCATATGTTTTATTTAAATGTATTCTACTAGACAGTCCTTTGTGAAAGCAGAGCAGAATATTTGCTCGTCTGGGGACTTCTGAATTCTCTGGTGCTACAGTAATAGCACAGGGCGACCCTCACCTAAACTGCTTTCTTTGCTACCCCATGTGTCCCTTAGGCTTGGACTCTTTTCTCACTGATCTTTGAAACACCTCTCTTGGACTGAAGTGGCCATCTTTAAAGAGAAGAGAGGGGTACTCACTAATGTTAATGACGTTAGCGATAAAGCTACCTGGGCTTTGATGATGGACAAGAAAGTACAACCTCTTGCCATTCCTACTGCTATTTGGTTCTATATTTCTGAGCTTCCCTGTTACACCTTATTTTAAATAATAATAATAAAGTTGGCATGGCAGGGAATGGGATGGGGGGAAAGCAAAACTGTAGCTAAAACCCTACAAATTCACCCTTAATCTAAATCCTAGAAAGGTCAAGAAAGTGATATTGGAAGAATGATTAGGCATTTCTCTGAAGGTTATTCTCTCCATTGTTGGGTTCTTTTATTTATTCAATAAATGTTTACTCAATCCCTAATATGTGTCAGGCAATGTTTTAAATTCTAACAGTTCAACAGTGAACAAAAGAGAAATGCTGCTAAAAGGGAACCCTTAAACATTGTTGGGATTGTAAATTGGTGCAGCCACTGTGGAAAGCAGTATGGAGTTTCTTCAAAAAACTAAAAATAGAACTACCATATGATCCAGAAATTCCACTCCTGGGTATGTATCCAAAGAAAACAAAAACACTAATCAAAAAGATACATACACCTCAATGTTCATAGTAGCATTATTTACAATAGCCAAGATACGGAAGCAACTTTAGTGTCTGTCAAGAGATGAATGGATAAAGAAGATGTGGTATATATATATACCAAAAAAGTGGATGGACCTAGAGAGTATTATATTTAGTGAAATAAGTCAAACAGAGAAAGACAAATACTCTATGTTACCACTTATATGTGGAATCTAAAAATAAACAAATGTATATAACAAAACAGAAACAGATTTACAGATATAGAGAACAAACTGATGGTCACCAGTGGGGAGAGGGAAGTGGGGGGCAAGAGAGGGATAGGTGATTAAGAGACACAAATTACTAAGTACAAAATAGATAAGCAACAAGGATATACTGTATAGCACAGGGAAATATTGCCATTGTTTTGCTATAACTTTAAGTGGAGTATAATCTATAAAAATATTGAATCACTATGTTGTATACCTGAAACTAATATAATATTGTAAATCAGCTATACTTCAATTAACAGAGAGAGAAACTCCTTCTCTTAGAAAGGAAATGCTCTTGGTGCCGTGTTCTTAATGTTGAAGGGTAGAGGTGGTGCAGGGTCCTTGAATAGGATTGCCCCCAAAATTGTTCCATTTCCCAGTTGCTCAGACCAAAATCTTCAGAATCAGCTTTGATCTGCTCATCACACCTTCTCTCATGCTCTGCCTCCAAACTATCAGAAAACCTTGTTGACTCTTTCGTCAAATCTAACCAGAATCTGACCATCTGACCACTTCGTCCCTATTGCTATCATCCTGGTTAAAACCACCATCCTTGCAATAATGACATCACTTCCTATTGCCCCTCCCCTTGCTTACTTGCTCCAGCACATTGGCCCAATTTAGGGCTTTCATACTGGCTTTTTCCTCTTCATGGAATATTTTTCCAGCAGTCATACACTTGGCTAATTCATTCATTTCCTTCAAATCATTGTTCAAAACTCACTTTCTCAATGACACCTATCTTGACTCCTCTATTTCAAGCTGTAAAGAGAATCCCTGCCAAGTGCTCTCTATTCCTCTTAGCTTGCTCTATTTATTGCATAAAACTTACCCCCTTCTAACATAATAAACTTTATTTTATTACATTTATTTTTTATTATCTCTTTTCTCTCACCCATGTAAGATCAAGCATGGTAGGTAGGAATCTTTGTGTATTTTATTCACCAATGTTTCCTAAGTGCCTAGAGCAGTGTCTGGCCTATAGCAGGTGATAAAGAAATAGTTCCTTCATTCAGAGGTCCATAAGCATCTTGAAATTGATTGCAAAATATATGTATGCAGTTTTCCAGAAAGCAGTATCATCGCTTTTATTAGGTAATCAGAGGGAACTGTGATCAAAACCAGTTCTAAAACCACTGTTATGCTTACCTATAATATGGTTGATTTGAGGATTTGTTAGAAATGATTTAGTTAGAAAAAAAACATGTGAAATTGTAACAATGTGTCTCAATTAGATGGTTTCTTGACTCATGTACTGGCATGCCTAAAAATCCTTGTGAGGATCTATTTTAGAAGAAGAAAGGAGCAGATACAAGAAATATTAGGAGTGTCTTTCTTAGCAAAAAACCTACAGCATGAAGACAATGCAGCTGGTAACTAATGTTGCAAGTTAATAATAATGTTAATACTCATAATTATTGTATGTGGAACTTTTCATTCCAAAGTCTCTAGGTGCTTTATAAACATTAATTAGTGACATTTCACAACACCCTAGTGAGACAGTTAAGTATTATGATATCTATTTCATACCTTTAGATAAAAGAGTGTCTAAAGGTCATATAGCGAGATAAGAACAGAAACTAAAGTAACTTTTGGAAACCCCTTCTCCCCCAACTCCACTTCATCTCCTGCGGTAGGAGTCCCTTCCTTTTAGAACTGATCTGTGGGCTCTGGTGCAGATGGAATGTTTAAGGTAAACACAGAGAAATACAGTATTCTATGGTGGCCTCAGAGGAGTTGCTGGAGCAAAATGATAGACCTATTGTTTTCTTTTTATTTTAAAAGAACTTTTCAAAGCAGCTAATATTCCCTTTGCCATTCTTTCCCTACCTTTGTCTTTCCTTTTGTGGGTCTGACATGCTTTTCATTGTTTCCTTCCTGCTCTATGTATTAGCTCTCCAGCCTTTGATCGAGCACTTGTGCCCCAGTCCCAGCCGTCAATGCCATGAATTAACTGTGGGACCCCAGGCAAGGCCCTGAGCCCCTTGGACCTCAGTCTCTTCATCCATTAAAGGGCACACTCACTTCAGCATCTCTACATTTCCTTTAACAATGGAAGACCATGGTTCAGGAGAGGGGAATTCTTGGAAAGGGCTTCTTCAGGTCAGTGTTCACATTCGAGGCATAACAAGGCCATAAGTTATGGAGGCGCTTCTTCACCAATTTGGAAGAGAAGCCTCTAAATGTTCTGTTATTAAAAATGGTCTACAACAGGTTTGGTGCCAGTTTTCATTCACTTCTGAGACCCTCTTATTGATGGTCACAAACTCTGATTTTCTTGTGGATGGGTTTAGAAAACAAGGTTGGTCCCTTGTTCTTTTCCGGTCTTTGAGAAAAGTATCTTCTCTCGGGTAATGGCTCTTCCTCTTATACTTCCCTCACTTCTGTTTCTGCTTCTTTAGGAATCTCTTTGTCCCTCACAGGGAGTGTCAATTCACATCTTAATCACTTTGAGTGTAATCTCATTAGAGACAATCCCATTTGCCACAGGGTCAGTATCTTTCCTGGGTACAGAGGAAGGGATTCCTATCATTTGTCTTGGAAACCCAATCCAGCTTGAGTTAAAAAGAGAGTGATCATGGCTGAATTCTTCCTCTGACTTTTGATATTGGCACTGAAATACATGAGATGGATTCTTTAAATCTGTCACACTAAATTTCTATCAGTCTTGGCTTTAGACAGAAAGGGCATAATAAAAAAAAACAGTTTTGTTGGCAGTTCAAATGAAGCAAGTGTTTTGTTCACTTACGAAAAATGTAAGGGACTTTAATAAATTAATCTGGTAATTAAGTCTTCTTGTGACTACTCAGCTTTGCTTTGTGGGGATAAAAGTACTTAGGAGCAAACAAAAGAGCAAACAAACACAAAACACACACACACACACACAGACTTCCTTCCCCTTTTTAACTTCGAGCACTTGCCTTATAGTAATTCTCACCAAGCAGTTCTGAGGTGGTAAAATTCAGATCACTGAAGCAACCACATTTGGGTGGTTGAGACCTTGTTTCAAGGAGGACCAGGACTGAGTGTCTGTAAAGCTGGATGATGTAAGCAGGGATCCATTTTTCCAGGAAGCGCCAATCCATATGGCTCCTTGTTTGTCATAACATACATCGCATTAAACGTGTGAAACAACTCCTGTGGAAACCCCATCTCTCTCTGCGCCTCCCCTTCCCCAGGATGCAAATGATTTAAATCCTCATATTCTTAAAGTGGGGGTGGGAGTGGTAAACAGCAGTCATCCTCATTTGATAGTTTGAAAGAAGAAAAGATGTTGGTACCACTCACTGACTGGCTAATGAATAATCAGATTTCACAGCGTGAGTGCTGGGGTGGTAATTTGGTTGCACACCATGCTCCAAACCCATGGAATAGTGCTTCATTAATGTGAAGACCTGTATAATCAAACAATTAGCAGTCTCTCTGCAACGAAAGCAGCTTTTCATCAGCATATATACTTCGTTGAAAGATGGGTCCCAAATGAGTGGATCTGACAGCAACTGGTCTTAACACTAACTCCACGAAGGGGGACGCGCATGTTTTTCACCCTTAATCTTTAGCTGAGGACGCACAGCAACTTGGGCTTCAGCATCACTGTATGGTAGAAGTGTAGGAAATATGAGATTAGGAGAATGTCTTTTATTTTTATTGATATAATCTCTAATTTTATAGCTTTTGTGTTTTCCCTCATGTTATACTTTTTAGGGTTAAGAAGCTTGGAAGGATAGTTTGAATTATCATGGTGAAGGAGAAAGCTTCTTTTAAAGAAAAATTTTGCTTCTTCCATTTTGCTTACTTACATCAATGATTTGTGTCATCTTCATTTTAATATAGCTGATTAGCCTCTTTGGAGACCTTCTCTTGGTAACCATGGAGAAAGGCTGCTCTTTTATGGCAGAATCTCTCTTTTGCTTTGTTGACTAATTCGCATCAAATGAATGCCCAACAGGGGAGTTCATAGAATCAGGAGGCAGAGACCTTGAGTTCCTGATGCCCTATGGTTCTGAGTCTCTTTCTATCCCCTAAATAAGCTCTGAATATATTGGGTCACTTTCAACATATTGCTCAGTGGCAAGGAGGTGAGAAATGTTAATGCAGTACTTTTCTTTTTTTAATCTTTATCGGAGTATAATTGCTTTACATTGTTGTGTTAGTTTCTGCTGTATAACAAAGTGAATCAGCTATATGCATACTTATATCCCCATATCCCCTCCCTCTTGCTTCTCCCTCCCACCCCTCTCTATCCCACCCCTCTAGGCGGTCACAAAGCACTCAGCTGATCTCCCTGTGCTATGCAGCTGCTTCCCACTAGCTATCTGTTTTACATTTGGTAGTATATATATATGTCAATGCCACTCTCTCACTTCGTCCCGACTTACCCATCCCCCTCCCTGTGTCCTTAAGTCCACCCTCTACATCTGCGTCTTTATTCCTGCCCTGCCCCTAGGTTCTTCAGAACCATTTTTTTTTTTAGATTCCATATGTATGTGTTAGCATACGGTATTTGTTTTTCTCTTTCTGACTTACTTCACTCTGTATAACAGTACCTAGGTCCATCCACCTCATTACAAATAACTCAATTTCATTTCTTTTTATGGCTGAGTAATATTCCATTGTACATATGTACCACATCTTCTTTATCCATTCATCTGTCAATGGACACTTAGGTTGCTTCCATGTCCTGGCTATTGTAAAGAGTGCTACAATGAACACTGTGGTACATGACTCTTTTTGAGTTATGGTTTTCTCAGGGTATATGCCCAGTAGTGGGATTCCTGGGTCATGTGGTAGTTCTATTTTTAGTTTTTTAAGGAACCTCCATACTGTTCTCCATAGTGGCTGTATCAATTTACATACCCACCAACAGTGTAGGAGGGTTCCCTTTTCTCCACACCCTCACCAGCATTTATTGTTTGTACATTTTTTGATGATGGCCATTCTGACCGGTGTGAGGTGATACCTCATTGTAGTTTTGATTTGCATTTCTCTAATGATTAGTGATGTTGAGCATCCTTTCATGTGTTTGTTGGCAATCTGTGTATCTTCTTTGGAGAAATGTCTATTTAGGTGGTCTGCCCATTTTTGTGTTGGGTTGTTTCTTTTTTTGATATTGAGCTGCATGAGCTGCCTGTATATTTTGGAGATTAATCCTCTGTCAGTTCCTTCATTTGAAAATATTTTCTCCCATTCTGAGGGTTGTCTTTTCGTCTTATGGTTTTCTTCGCTGAGCAAAAGCTTTGAAGTTTCATTAGGTCCCATTTGTTTATTTTTTTTATTGGCATTTCTCTAGGAGGTGGGTCAAAAAGGATCTTGCTGTGATTTATGTCATAGAGTGTTCTGCCTATGTTTTCCTCTAAGAGTTTTATAGTGTCTGGACTTACATTTAGGTCTTCAATCCATTTTGAGTTTATTTTTGTGTATGGTCTTAGGGAGTGTTCTAATTTCATTCTTTTATATGTAGCTGTCCAGTTTTCCCAGCACCACTTACTGAAGTTTGTCTTTTTTTTTTTTTTGCGGTATGTGGGCCTCTCACCGTTGTGGCCCCTCCTGTTGCGGCGCACAGGCTCTGGACGCATAGGCCCAGCGGCCATGGCTCACGGGCCCAGCCGCTCTGTGGCACATGGGATCCTCCTGGATCGGGGCATGAACCTGTGTCCCCTGCATCGGCAGGTGGACCCACAACCACTGCGCCACCAGGGAAGCCCCCAAGAGGCTGTCTTTTCCACACTGTATATTCTTGCTTCCTTTATCAAAGATAAGGTGACCATATGTGCATGGGTTTATCTCTGGGCTTTCTACCCTGTTCCACTGATCTATATTCCTGTTTTTGTGCCATACCATACTGTCTTTTTCTTTTTTCTTTTTTTTTTTTTAATTTATTTTTGGCTGTGTTGGGTCTTCGGTGCTGTGTGTGGGCTTTCTCTAGTTGCAGCGAGCGGGGCTACTCTTTGTCGCAGTGTGTGGGCTTCGCATTGCAGTGGCTTCTCTTGCTGCCTGGGCTCTAGGCGCGTGGGCTTCATTTGTTGTGGCACATGGGCTCAGTAGTTGTGGCGCATGGGCTTAGTTGCTCCGTAGCATGTGGGATCTTCCCGGACCAGGGCTCAAACCCGTGCCCCCTGCATTGGCAGGCGGATTCTTAACCACTGCACCAAAAGGGAAGCCCCATACTGTCTTGATTACTGTAGCTTTTTAGTATAGTCTGAAGTCAGGAAGCCTGATTCCTTCAGCTCTGTTTTTCTTTCTCAAGATTGCTTTAGCTATTCGGAGTCTTTTGTGTTTCCATACAAATTGTGAAATTTTTTGTTCTGGTTCTGTGAAAAATGCCATTGGTAAAGAATGAGTTTGGGAGAGTTCCTCTCTCTGCTATATTTTGGAAGAGTTTGAGAAGGATAGATATTAGCTCTTCTCGAATTGTTTGATAGAATTTGCCTGTGAAGCCATCTGGTCCTGGGCTTTTGTTTGTTGGAAGATTTTTAATCACAGTGCTTGTGATCGGTCTGTTTATATATTCTATCTCTTTCTGGTTCAGTCTCGGAAGGTTGTGCTTTTCTAAGAATTTGTCCATTTCTTCAAGGTTGTCCATTTCATTGGCATATAGTTGTTTGTAGTACTCTCTCATGATCCTTTGTATTTCTGCAGTGTCACTTGTTACTTCCCCCTTTTCATTTATAGTTCTATTGATTTGAGTCTTCTCCCTTTTTTTCTTGATGAGTCTGGCTAATCAATTTTTTTATCTTCTCCAAGAATCAGCTTTTAGTTTTATTCATCTTTACTATCGTTTCCTTCATTTCTTTTACGTTTATTGCTGATCTGATCTTTATGATTTCTTTCCTTCTGCTATCTTTGGTTTTTTTGTTTGTTCTTCTTTCTATAATTGCTTTAGATGTAAGGTTAGGTTGTTTATTTGAGATGTTTCCTGAGGTAGGATTGTGTTGCTATAAACTTCCCTCTTAGAACTGCTTTTGCTGCATCTAATAGGTTTTGAGTCATTGTGTTTTCACTGTCATTTGTTTCTAGGTATTTTTTGATTCCTTCCGTGATCTCTTGGTTATTTAGTAGTATATTGTTTAGCCTCCATGTGTTTGTATTTTTCACAGTTTTTTTCCTCTAATTGATATCTAGTCTCATAGCGTTGTGGTCAGAAAAGATACTTGGTATGATTTCAATTTTCTTAAATTTACCAAGGCTTGATTTGTGACCCAAGATATGATCTATCCTGGAGAATGTTCCATGAACACTTGAGAAGAAAGTGTATTCTGTTGTTTTTGGATGGAATGTCCTATAAATATCAATTAAGTCCATCTTGTTTAATGTATCATTTAAAGTTTGTGCTTCCTTATTTATTTCCATTCTGAATGATCTGTCCATGGGTGAAAGTGAGGTGTTAAAGTCACCTACTATGATTGTGCTCCTGTCCATTTCCCCTTTTATGTCCGTTAGTATTTGCCTTATGCATTGAGGTGCTTCTATGTTGGGTGCATAAATATTTACAATTGTTATATCTTCTTGGATTGATCCCTTGATCATTATGTAGTGTCCTTCTTTGTCTCTTGTAATCTTTATTTTAAAGTTTATTTTGTCTGATGTGAGAACTGCTACTCCAGCTTTCTTTTGATTTCCATTTGCATGGAATATCTTTTTCCATCCCCTCACTTTCAGTCTGTATGTGTCCCTAGGTCTGAAGTGGGTCTCTTGTAGACAGCGTATATACAGGTCTTGTTGTATCCATTCAGCCAGTCTATGTCTTTGGTTGGAGCATTTAATCTGTTTACATTTTTTTTTCTGAGGCTTTTTTTTTTAACATCTTTATTGCAGTATAATTGCTTTACAATGGTGTGTTAGTTTCTGCTTTATAACAAAGTGAATCAGTTATACATATACATATGTCCCCATGTCTCTTCCCTCTTGCATCTCCCTCCCATTCATCTGTTGATGGACACTTCGGTTGTTTCCATGTCCTGGCTGTTGTAAATAGAGCTGCAATGAACATTTTGGTACATGACTCTTTTTGAATTATGGTTTTCTCAGGGTATATGTCTAGTAGTAAAGGTTTGCTGGGTTGTAATTCATTTACATTTAAGGTAATTATCAATATGTATGCTCCTATTACCATTTTCTTAATTGTTTTGGGTTTGTTATTTTAGGTCTTTTCCTTCCCTTGCATTTCCTCCTTAGGGAAATTCCTTTAGCATTTGTTGTAAAGCTGGTTTGGTGATGCTGAATTCTCTTAGTTTTGCTTGTCTGTAAAGGTTTTAATTTCTCCATTGAATCTGAATGAGGTCCTTGCTGGGTAGAGTAATCTTGGTTGTATGTTTTTCTCTTTCATCACTTTAAATATGTCCTGCCAGTCCCTTGTGGCTTGCAGAGTTTCTGCTGAAAGATCAGCTCTTAACCTTATGGGGATTCCCTTGTATGCTATTTGTTGCTTTTCCCTTGCTGCTTTTAATATTTTTTCTTTGTATTTAATTTTTGATAGTTTGATTAATATGTGTCTTGGCATGTTTCTCCTTGGATTTATCCCGTATGGGACTCTGTGTGCTTCCTGGACTTGATTGACTGTTTCATTTCCCATATTAGGGAAGTTTTCAACTGTAATCTCTTCAAATATTTACTCAGTCTCTTTGTTTTTCTCTTCTTCTGGGACCCCTATAATTCGAATGTTGGTATGTTTAATGTTGTCCCAGTGGTCTCTGAGACTGTCCTCAATTCTCTTCATTCTTTTTTCTTTATTCTGCTCTGCAGTAGTTATTTCCACTATTTTATCTTCCAGGTCATTTATCCATTCTTCTGCCTCAGTTATTCTGCTATTGATTCCTTCTAGAGAATTTTTAATTTTATTGTGTTGTTCATCATTGTTTGTTTGCTCTTTAGTTCTTCTAGGCCCTTGTGAAACGTTTCTTGTATTTTCTCCATTCTATTTCCAAGATTTTGGATATCTTTATTATCATTACTCTGAATTCTTTTTCAGGTAGACTGCCTCTTTCCTCTTCATTGGTTTGGTCTGGTGGGTTTTTACTTTGCTCCTTCATCTGCTGCATATTTCTCTGTCTTCTCATTTTGCTTAACTTACTGTGTTTGGGGTCTTCTTTTCGCAGGCTGCAGGTTCGTAGTTGCCATTGTTTTTGGTGTCTGTCCCCAGTGGGTAAGGTTGGTTCAGTGGGTTGTGTAGGCTTCCTGGTGGAGGGGATTGGTGCCTGTGTTCTGATGGATGAGGCTGGATCTTGTCTTTCTGGTGGGCAGGACTGCATCCAGTGGTGTGTTTTGGGGTGTCTGTGAACTTATTATGATTTTAGGCAGCCTCTCTGCTAAGGGGTGGGGTTGTGTTCCTGTCTTGCTAGTTGTTTGGCATGGGGTGTCCAGCACTGGAGCTTGCTGGCCGTTGGGTGGAGCTGGCTCTTTGCATTGAGATGAAGATCTCTGGGATAGCTCTTGCTGAATGATATTACGTGGGGATGGGAGGTCTCTGTTGGACCAATGTCCTGAACTCAGCTCTCCCACCTCAGAGGCTCAGGCCTGACAGTCGGCCAGAGCACCAAGACCCGGTCTGCCACACAGCTTTTGGAAGCTCTGAGGTCTTCTGCCAGTGTTCAGCGGGTGTTCTGTAGGAGTTGTTCCATATGTAGATGTATTTTTGATGTACTTTTGGAGAGGAAGGTGATCTCCATGTCTTACTCCTCTGCCATCTGGAAGGTCCTCTCTCTTCACACTTCCTCTTGCTAGAGGATCCATATTTCATCTGGAAAGGACGTAAATCTGGCAATCTCACTTCAGGCCTAGCCCATCCACCTTTTTTCCATTTGTGTTTAGTCTGTTTCACTTGCTTATAGCAGGCCCCGTGCAGAGGCCTTGCCCCTGGCCCTTCAGACCAGAGTTCCTTGTGAAATGGCTGAGCTGAAACCTCAGCTCGGGGGGTGCACTGAAGCTCCTCACAGGACACTCAACTCGAGATGCAGCACTTTTTTTTTAAAGGTAAAATATAAGTTATCAATAAACTTCAGTGCATTCGTGAGTTTTTCATGATCAGTTTGGCTATTCTAAATCAGCAGCAGCAAACTTTTTCTATAAAAGGCTAAATAGTAAATATTTAGACTTTGCAGGCTAAGAAAAAAAATCAGAATTATTGTGTAAGAAAAAAAATCAGAACTATTTACTAAATAGTAACTATTTAGGCTTTGTAGGTTAAGAAAAAAAATTAAAATCAGAATTATTATAGTTTTCAGATATAAGAACTATCTGAAAACTATTCTTAGCTCATGAAGCTTACAAAAATGGACTGTGGGCCAAATCTGGCCAGCAAGCTAAATGTCTGGTTCTAAATCAGAGGCTTAAAAAAAAAGTTTCTGTCGTTGAGCAAACCAATAGCCTCTGTATATTTTAATTTCCTTTCATACATTAGTGCTGTTCTCTGGAGGATAATGAAAAATTTGCAAATATTGTGTGTTTGTGTAATAGAAATATTGAGCAATAATCAACAAAAATGGATGGAATGATAAGAGTTCATTGTGGTGAGAGGTAAAATTGAATAAACCTGGGATACTTTCTTAGCATCTTTTCATTGACTGAGATTGGCAGTGGAACAAGACACACGTTCCTTGAGTCTTGTTTGTAGGGATGGATTCCAGTTCAACTGATGGAGAATGGCACTGACTGGTCAAGGTTTGAAGTCTGATCTCTGGATAGGTGTGACAATTTCACACGAAGTGAAAACACTGCGGCATGGCAAGAATCTGTATCTTTACTCAATTCAACTCTCAAAAGAGCTGGACGGACTACCTGTGAAAGTATGGTTGAACAAACGACAGCATCAATCCTGGAAAGAGCATGCCCTTTGTGACTGAAATCTTAGATCAGATTCTAGATTTGAATATTAAAACAATTATTTGCAAAGATAATTACTAGTAGGATGGAGCAAGAGCTCTCCAAGGGCAAGCTATCCACTAGCTCCAAGGTAGATTATCTAGTAGAATGTTCGGTTCCAAAGAGTGCTGGCTAAAGATTTGATATGGCTCTAGATAAAGATTTCTAGAGACATGCCCATTGGATGCTTTTCTCCACTCTGTTCTGTTCCACATTTTTTAATTAAAAACTTGCATGAGGACAAAGAAGGTATTCTTGTCAAGTCTTCAGATGATGACAAGCCTGGCGAGCTCACAAATTCAGTGGATAGCAGAGGGAATCAACAAAACCTCTACAATTTACTAACTCTACAATTTGTGAGTAAAATCCAACAGAATACAATTTAGCTGTGGTAAATGTACAATTTGTTATTTCAACAACTGTAACAACAACAAAAATAACTAATTATGCAAGTCCTGGGTGGAAAAGTCCTTAGCAAAATCAAAACTGGAAACCTGATTTCAGTTTTTAGTAGTTTCAGTGGGCCCCCAGGGTAATTAACATTTACCTATGACCACATTCACAAAATTCAGTTACCTAAACAAGTTTTACTTATAATGCCAAATTTTACTCTATTCCATTCAGAGCATACTTAGACAGTGTGTAAAAAAAGTAAATAAAACAAAAGTATGTTTGATAAAGAACTACTGCAAAATTAACTTATATTATACTATGTTAAATGAAGGACTGTTGAAGAAGTTTTCACTTCTCAGATTCCTGGGCTCTACCATGGACCTACTGAATCAGAATTTCCAAGAGTGGTGCCAGGGAATCTGTAGTTCTAAAAATCTCTCCAGATAATTCTGATGAGAAATCAGATTTGGGAGGCCAAGTTATCAATGACAGAAAAATCTATCAAACTAGGTGAAATAATCAGTTAACAACTTAGATTTGACTCAATAAGTAACTTTTTCACTTTCTTTCATTTGTTTTTGGCATCTTAACACTAGACTGTGGCTTGTCTATTTGAGGATGAAGAAGTTAGGGTTTAGAATTCTTTCTCTATGTGGGCTAAATTAACTCTGCTTGTTGATAGTCTCAGACTACACCCTTAATTCTAGTTAGTTTCAGTACATAAGTATATACGAATTATTGGATAAATCACGTAAACCTATCACTTTCTCCTGGGAGAACAGTTCAAAGTTATTTTTCCCACAGATAGTTAATCAGAATTAATTCAGGAAGGGGAATACCTATAGAGAAACACAGTGCTGTAGGACTTTGCCGTTCTATATTGCTATGAATACGTACACCATATTCCATATATGACATCTAAACTATCAAATTAACTTCTCCAATGGGAATTCTCTTTATAAGTTACCTAAGCTCAAAATCTAAGACTTCTTTCTTTTACTTGCTCCTCACATAAAGATATTTACAATGTCTGATAATTCTACCTCCAAAATGTAGTTTTAATCCATCCTTTACCCCTACGTTGTAATTGTTTTGGTAAAAGTCTAGTGAACTGTTATGATAGCCTTCAACTCCTAATTCTCTCTTCCCTTCTCAAGGCTGCCTAACTCATCTCCTTAAAGCATGACTGTGGTCCTGTTGCTGTACCAAAAACCTACAGGATAATGTCTGAGCACCTAAGCCTGCCTTGAATGATGCCCTAAGGTCAGGTTTCAAACTTTTATTCATTAGTTCATTCAAAAATAATTTATTTAATGCCTATTTTTTTGCCAGGCTTTAGGGTAACAAAGATGAAAAGACAATTTTACACCTCATCACACTGATTCCATGTTTTTGCTCTAATTCCTTTGCCAGTGTGGGTTCTCTCTTTCCTCTCAGTCTTTGACTGCCAAATACAATCCAACCATAATGTCTCCAGTCCTTTATGAAGTCTTTCCCGATCTCAAAGTTGAGAAATAACCTATTCTTTGAAACTTCACAGTGCAATGTTTATGGCAATTATTACTTTTTAGTAGTTTGGATATTTAAATGTATCTTTTCTGCTAGAATACAATCATCATTATGTGTAGAAACTGGACCCTGTTTATCTCTGCTGCCCCTAAAATAGTGCCCAATAGCCAACACACGCTCAATACATATTTGTTGAAAAAGCAAAGGCAACAAAAGTAAAAATAAGCAAGTGGGACTACATCAAACTGAAAAGCTTCTGCACAGAAAAAGAAATAATCAACAAAATGAAAAGTCAACCTGTGGAATGGGAGAAAAATCTTATATCTGATAAGGGATTAATATTCAAAATATATAAGGATGTCATATAACTCAATAGCAAAATAACAAATAACCCAATTTAAAAAATGGGCAAAATGAGCTTCCCTGGTGGTGCAGTGGTTGGGAGTCCGCCTGCCGATGCAGGGGACACGGGTTCATGCCCCGGTCCGGGAAGATCCCACATGCCGCGGAGCGGCTGGGCCCGTGAGCCATGGCCGCTGAGCCTGCGCGTCCGGAGCCTGTGCTCCGCAACGGGAGAGGCCACAACAGTGAGAGGCCCGCGTACCACAAGGAAAAAAAAAAAAAATGGGCAAAGGACCTGAACAGATAGTTTTCCAAAGAAGACATCCAAACGGCCAACAATAGGTACATGAAAATTTGCTCAACTTCACTAATTATCACAGAAATGCAAATCAAAACCTCACTCCTCGTTTAATGGCTCTTATAAAAAAGACAAATGATAACAAGTGCTAGAGAAGATGTTGAGAAAGGGAAACCCTTGTGCACCATTGGTGGGGATGTAAATTGGTTCAGCCACTATGGAAGACAGTATGGAGAGTACTCAAAAAATTAAAAATAGAACTACTATATGATCCAGCAATCTTACTTCTGAAGGAAAATGAAATCACTGTCTTGAAGCAGTACCTGCACCACCATGTTCACTGCAGCATTATTTACAATAGCCAAGATACGGAAACAGCCCAAGTGTCCACTGACAGACGAATGGATAAAGAAAACGTGATATATCTATGTGTATGCAATGGAGCATTATAATACACAGTAAGTATTATCCAACCATTAAAAAAGAAGGAAATCTTGCTATTTGCAACAACATGGGTGAAATCGGAGGGTATTATGCTAAGTGAAATAAGTCAGACAGAGAATGACAAAAACTGTATGATCTCACTTGTACGTGAAATCTAAAACAACCGAACTCAGAGAAACAGAGAAGAGATTGGTGGCTGCCAGGGCCAGGAGCAGGGAGGTTGGGATTGAAGGAAATGGGTGACTGTGGTCAAAATGTACCAACTTCCAGTTATAAGATGAGTAAGTTCTGGGGATGTAACATACAGCATGGTGACTACAGTTTGCAATATTGTATTGTACACTTAAATGTTGCTAAGAGAGGAGATCTTAAAAATTCTCACCACACACACATAGAAAAAATGATAACTATGTGAGGTGATGCACGGGTTAATTAACCTTACTGTGTAATGGTTTCACAATATAGATGTATATCAAATCATCACATTGTACACCTTCAACCTACACAAAGTTATAAGTCAATTATATCTTAAGGAAATAAAAGAAATAAAATGAAAATGACTTACTTGATACCAAAATGCAAAAAAAAAAAACAAAAGAAAGAAAGAAAAAGCCATCTGTTGAAATAAAGAATGTTTCAGTTGGGTTAAAGACGGGAGCTTTTGATTTATGATGTATGGTAACCACGGGAAGAAATAAAATAAAACACATAAACCCTTAATTATTTAAATAAATGTACACCAGATTTCTCACTAAGAAAATCGGCATGCTTGCCAAAGCCACGTGATAATCAATGTGTCAGTCTCCTGTTCTGCCCTTCCTGAACGCAGCTAGCGCCTTATGTTGCCAGTGGTCGCTTTCAGGAAGGACTGGACATTGACCCCTCGGTAGGCTTCTGCTCCCTGCACGCTAGGTTCAACAGAGGGTAGGTGTGGGAGAGTCTGCATTCCATTTAACTACTGGGGTCCTTCACTTTCCACCCAGAACATGGTTATTTAAATGTGTCAGTCTTTACTGTGGTTCAGGGATATGGAAAGGGTTACATTGGAGTAAAAGGCAAACAATGTAAAACAGACGCTGAACACTCCTGTTCTTAAAGGTCCTTTAGACGTCTTTCTCCTCAGACTCCAGTCTCCTGCCATGTTATCAGTCTCCCTTTTCTGCTTTTTTTCCAACCCCAGTTCCTTACCATCCCTCATCCAAAACAGTGAGCTGGCTTTTTCTATCTCCTTCCATGCTAGCTTTTTCCTTCCCCGTACAAAGTAGCGAAAGAAAGACAATTTCTTCTCCCAAAGGTATCTTCGCCAGACAGTCAATGACACTTTGCTTCCCAATTACAAGGAAATTGATCACAGGACTCTGGAAAAGCTTAAAGCACTACAGGGCTTGGGGCTGGTGCTTTTGATCCCATGGCTTTCAAACCAGGCATATAACCCAGTAGTGGGATAAGCAATCGTTCAGTTCTTCATTTTAGTTTTTCAAATTGGAATAGAATAAAATAGAAAATAGCAGTATATTCCTATCTATAGGAAGGGTAAGTATTGTGTTCAGGTTCACTTGTTTCTGTTGTGTGTGTCTTGAGTTGCAATATGAAAAGTGTCTCTTAAGCTTTGAAGGACACTTCTTTGACCTGCTGAGCCTCAGTTTCCTCATCTTTCAGCTAATGAGGAGAAGGGAAAGTGAATACAGATATGGGAACACTCTTGCCTGAATCCTTCTAGGTCGGTTTCTTACTGGGCTCACACTAAAACCCAGATTTTTGGATGCAGTTATGTTGCTGATCATTTCTAGTTTCTAGTCTGAAGGTGAAAACTTTAAAGGTGTAGCTTTAAAAGTCATTAAATAATTCTTCAGATTTTTGCAGAACTTTAAGAAAACTGTTCTTTTTCTCTATCCAAGGACAAAGGGGATAGCACTGACGATTGCATATCTAAGGGGGGCGAGCTTTGGCATAGACGCACAAGCAGGACTCCTGGAAATGTACGGATCTTCCTAAATATAGGCTTGTTTAGTTTTCTTAAGAACTGCCGTTATTAGTGCAGCGAAGGAGGACTAGTTACTGCTTACTGACACTTATGAAATGTAAAGGCCAACTCCTCTCCCTTCTCTTTCTCTCCACTGAAGCATCTCTTCCACTCTCCACTCCCATCCGCAACTCCCTGGGATCAGGGAAGCTGACTCTAGAGATTCCAGGTTACTTACTGGGTTAAACCCAGGCACAGCGAAGCCAGTGACAGACAGTCTTCCTGATCAGTATCTTCCTCCCTCCCAGTCTCTTACCTGTTAGAAGAATACACCCTGCTCTCAGAGAGCCTCGTCATCGATGGTGACACCCCACCTGCAGGGGCTATGTTTCAGAGGTTCTGGGAGAGAAGCCGCCAGAATTTCCTGGGTTTCTTTCACCGCTGCAGGTCCCTCTCCTCCTGTCATTTCCTCAGCACCCTGGGGCGAAGCAGGGTGTGTTTCCTCTTCCCCTCGCAATCCCAGCCACTTCCCAGCAAGGCTGCTTCTCTGCAGAAATCAGGAAGGGAAGAGTGAGGGCAGCTGTTCTCACCTCACACCCCTTACAGGCCTGGCAGGCCTCTTGCCCAGCCCTCCGCTCTGTGCCCCACGCCCTCCCCAAGCAACAAGAAAGGGAAAATGTAGCCCAAGTTTAAAGAGACTCAATTTCTGTGTCACAGGGATGTGCCACAGGGCTGAAAATTAATAGAGATTCTAATACTGGATCCACTCCTTTCAGTACACTGTGTTTCAGTGGAAGGGATATGTTAGGGCTCAGAAGCAATGACTGTTTGGGCCTTTAAAAACCAGTTTCAAATAGGAAGCAGAGTAAAGATAGAATGGCAAGACCCACTATTTGTTTTTGAAATGCCACCACAGAAGATTCAATCCTTCAAATTAGCAAAGGCTCTGTAGTCTTTTTTTTTTTAATTTTTAAAAATTTTATTTTATTGGAGTATAGTTGATTTACAATGTTGTATTAGTTTCAGGTGTACAGCAAAGTGATTCAGTTATACATATATTCATTCTTCTTTAGATTCTTTTCTCATTTAGGTTATCACAGAATATTCAGTAGAGCTCCCTGTGCTATACAGTAGGTCCTTGTTGGTTATCTATCTTCTGTATAATAGTCTGTGTGTGTTCATCCCAAGCTTCTGATTTATCCCTCCCCTCCACGTTTCCCCTTTGGTAACCTTAAGTTTGTTTTCGATATCTTTAAGTCTGTTTCTATTTTGTAAATAAGTTCATTTGTTTCTTTTCTTAAAATTAGATTCCACATATAAGTGATATCATATGATATTTATCTTTGTCTGACTTACTGCACATAGTATGATAATCTCTAAGTCGATCCATGTTGCTGCAAATGGCATTATTTCATTCTTTTTTATGGAATATTACTCAGCAAAGGCTCCATAATCTTATTAGAAAGTGCTACTGGAGAGGAGGAACCCTGGACAACCATGGTGCTTCGAGATGCCTTGGCATTTCTAACAGATGCACCAGCCATCCTTCACGTGGAGGGTGACCCAGCGTCAACACAGAGCAGCGGAGAACAGATGTGAAAACACACAGATCACAAGAAAAAAGAAGGTGATGTGAACTCTCCTCTTGAGATTCACATGAGAAAATCAGTCTTGACTTATTTCTGTAAGTAACTGTTAGAGAAGTGATATTTAAACTTATTTTTTAAGTTCTTTTAAAATATAGTTCTAAAAATCACTGAGAGAAAAATGTAGATTGGGAAATCTATGCATTTATTTAATATCTATCTGCCAAGATTGAAATACACCAAACCTCTCTAAACTGCGTGATTTGATGTTGACATACCCATATATAATATATATGTGAGTATAAAAAGCAATGGGTTTAGATAGTTCAGCATATCACTGGAGGGAATTGCATTATAATTCATTTACAGTTAATAAATATTAAAACCTAAAATAAAGTTAAAGCTAGTCTTTTATCATAAAACCCAGCATTTTTCTTCTCCCACTCTTAATACCAGTAGAGATATATTCTTTTTTGTTTTTCTTTTTTTTTTTTTTTGTATTTTATAAACCAAAGAAATTCTCTCCCTCTCTTTTTTTTCTTTTTTTGCAAAAAGCTTAGGGTTGACAAATCATTGCCATGAGCTGACCCACATCTGAATCTAGAAAACACACTTAGCATTATCCTTTTCTGTTCACATATATTTGAAGTAAATTACATCAAATTGTATTTGAAATACCAAACTGGCATTAATGGAAGCTTTTTTTGCTCGGGGCACCATTTTAAAATAGATGAGCATAAAAATGCAGTCTGCATCATTAAGTTTATATGAAACTAGTGAGAATAAAAATCACCATGTAAGTTCTAATAAGATGTGTTTTTCATTCCAGTTTAATAACCCAAGACTATATTCATCTTCCTGTATAATAAATACACAGAGAGGAATGTATTCTTTTGTGGGCTTAACATGTTGAGGTTCCTTTTTTTGTTTGTTTTTCCCAAGAAGATAGAGTTTTCTGGGAAGCTGGGTGAAGAAAATCCTTTAATATAGCAGTACGGAGTATTATTATCATAAATAATTAACGTGCACAGCAGAAGAAAGCCGAGCTTCATTAATAATGCTTATTTTTAGTTGGCATAAGCTAGAGGTGCTGTATCTTCTTTCATCCTATCTATGTCAATTTCCTTGATTTTAATTTAATAGATGTTAAAAATTTTAACGATATGGTGCATTATGCAGTGGGTTTTTGTTTTTGTCTAAATAACATCCTACCACTAATTCTTACCTGCCCAGATATTTTTAGAAACAGGCAAAAGGAAGGAGGAAAAAAAAGCTGTGATGAGGCAAGGTACAGTGGGCGTCAATGTCAGCGCCTTTCATCTTCCAGTTCCCTCTGGGACCAGTTAAGATGCTCCTTTGATTAGAACCTCAGGAAATATTAAGAAGCTCTGCCATGAATTTCAGCTCATCAAACTTGCCTGTTTATTTTTCAGATTCAGGGCTGATCTACCTTCTATATCCCGAAAACACAGGTTCTCCCTAACACAACCTTGCATTTGTGATCAACAAAATCACTTGTCAAAACCTCCAAATCTTTGATAACAGGCATTTGTAATTTATTAATTCAGCACGTGAGCGGGAAAGCAGCTAAGGTGTTTCTGATGAGCACAACAGAAGGAAATAAAGAGCCTGCTACAGAGGGCCGCGGGTTTGCACTTTACAAGGAAGAACAAGGAGCATGCATGACATTCCAACTTAGGAGGGTGGATAAGCAACCTGAACGGCTGTGAGATAACTATTCAATGTTATTTCACAGGGGAATAAAGCCAGGAAGAAGGGGTCATTGCAACAAACCTTGGGGAAAAATAATTCTGACAAAAAACCCGAATCCTGGTTTCATGCATCTTTGTAGCCCTCCGTGCTCAGCACCTGGGCTGAGATTCGTATTTGCAGCCACTGAACTCTTTACCTAGCTGCCTTCACCTCACAGGTATCAAGTAGTTTTCCATACAGTTCAGCTAAGGTGAGGATGGAAATCCAAGAAGCACCTACAACAGGATATGAGATAGTCCTGCACCCAGTCTCTCGTATCAGGATAATTCAAGTGCTCAGTTTAATACCATTTGCTTGGGTCTGTATTGTCAGTCCTAGAATTCACTGCCATTGCCAGATGAGCATAGCAACATGTTTCCCACAGACACCCAAGTCACACCTGGCACCTGGCCTCATCCTTAGAGCTACACCATAGATGCAAAAAGAACCTGGGCCTAAGCAAAGTCCACTATTTGCTTCTGAGATGGATTTTACATTTCCTAATAAACTGCAAAGTTTGAGATTGGGGATTCTGTGTGTCTAACCCTCTCCAAGTTCAGTTACTGGCTGAGATGACTGAGTACTTAGAAAAATGCCTCGCATTTATTGAGCACTTATTATGTGCCAAGCATCATGCTACTTGCTTAACATACGGCAACTATCTAATCCTCTCTGCACATCTTTGGTGGACAAGTTAACATTATTAAAAGCAAATTGCTTTATCTGTAAAATGAGCAAAAATTTAGTTTATTGAGAGGTTAAATAGCTTTCTATGGTCACATACCAGCAAGAATTGTCAAGCTCACAGCAGAAGCCAAATCTATTTGGAGATTATATATTTATATCTTTGTCTGTATCTCTCTCTATATATCATATATACATATAGTTGTATCTCTATCTATCTATCTACCTATTTATCATACATAAAAATGAATTTGTGTTTAGCATCACTGACCTTTAAATCTTCTATTAATTCATTACTAGTTGAATGTTAGGTGAGTTAATTTGTCCATTTCTCTCATCACGCAGCATTCATCTGCCATGACTTGGTACACTCTCAGAGAATTCAAGCTTATCTTAACATCGGTAGGAGATGAACATTTAAAGGAAAGTTCATCCGATGCCAAGAATACGTATCATCCCACAGGAATTTCAAATGCACCATTAGCACTGCCTGCAAACCCCAACCCTCCTGCCCCTGGAGCAGCAGGCAGTTTACCTGCAAGTGTGGGACCATCTTTAACCTAGGCTCAAGGTCTATGGAGCCTTGACTGCCCTGCAGCAGGAACTGAGTCTGGGCTGATAACATAGAGGCTGTTTTAAGATCAGCCTCTGCTCCTAGGTGACAGACCAGCTATTTTAAATGTAACTGTCTTTGACCTTGCAGCCTCTGAGCCTTGCCAGTGGTCTTTTTGTCTTTGCAGATATTCCTGCAAACACAGGTCCCGGACTGGACATGCTCTGACCACTTTCCACCTCACACTGTTCACCTTGTCCATATCACTGTCACTCTCCTTCCACTTCTCCCAGGTGGGTCTGCTGTTTGGAATTTGATTTCTGGTCAACCTAGGCTCCTGAGCTAGGCTATACATTTACTGAGAGCAGGAGATAACTCCTGTGTTGTTCAGTGCTTGGAATGTAGTTGGCCTCCAATATTAATATGTTTTTATGAATAAGTGAGTGATTGAATAAAGAGCGTACCGTGGAAGATTTCCAACCCCTTCAGGCTAGCGTGTCTCCTGCTCCCATCCCTGTCTCACCAACCTGGTGTTACTACTGCCTAAACCCTTGAGTTAAACCAGTTAGAAACAACTTGGGGTCTCCACTGTCTTGGCTTGGCCTGACTTCCTCAGTCCCCCTCATTGGAAATGTCCACCCCCTTAGGCAATGCCTGTGGTTGGAGCACTTTTTTACATGCCTTGCTGTGCAGGTGCCCCTTGCAAGCTATGCAGAATGCATTGTTAAGGTCACGCTCTGAGATTAGTGTCTCTCTTTAGGGCTCCCATCTCTCTCGTTCAGCGACACAGTGAGGTTACCTTATTCTCCCCGGGTAGTATCTTAGAATTTCCATGGCAAAGATTCCAGTGAGACAAACACACCTGTGTTTTAATTGTGTGTTTGCTTCAAGAACAGCAAGGAAGAAAAGTTTTTGTTTAACACTCCCAGGGTCAATAATTGGCAAAGGAGAAAAATGATATAAAAGGTGAAAGTTGTTGGCCTTGTAGTCTCGGTATCCACACTGAAAAACAAACAAGAATTGTAGTCAGTTTCTGCCCTCCCCTGCTTTCACTGACCCAACCATAATCGTTGCATTGCAGAGTATTTAATTGCTCATAGTAAACTTGCTGTTGGGAGTCAAGAGGTTGATCTGGCAAAGAGTGTGTGTATCACATGTGAAAACTCTGATCTCAGACACACTGGATTCGTGAAGAAAGATATATTCCTGAATAACAAAGTCAAAGCAGGGTGAAGAAATGCTAGGGAACACTATTACGAATGGGGAAGTCTTAATTAACTTAGGAAAAATTTTGTCTGGCTTGGTTGGAAAATGGCACAGGCTACTCAATGAAGCATTTATTTAATAGAGAGCTTGTCTAGTGATTAAGAGGATGGACTGAAGATCTTAAGTGCCAGGGTTCAAATCTTGACCATGCCTTTTGGTAGTTGTGTGATCCTGGGTAATTTATTAAATCTCTCTCTGCCTCCATTGTCTGTAAAATGGGGATACTCTTAGGGATGTGATGAGGATTTTTAAATAATAACATACATAAAAGCTTAAAAGAGTACATGACACTAAGCAGTAACTATAGTAATAACTAACTTACTAATGACTATTAGGTATTAATATTATTATTATTTTAATCATGTTTTTCAAGGAATAAAAATATAACATAATTTCCATTTAACGTGATTTAATCATTCCTGGATAATGCATGCAGAGGCTTGCAATACTTTGGTGGCAACACCATCATTCTGTTAGGGACTCAACATCGATTTACGCTGGCTCTCACTGCATGATCGGAATCAGGACTCTTAAGTCCCTACATCATTCAGTGGTCGTCCAACCAACAGAAGGTGAAGCTGTAGCTGAAAGTCAATCTACTAATTTATAATGAGTCATAATTTACCACCAAATTGAATGACCTATTTGCTTGATTCCATCCATGTATTCCCTTCTTTTATCAGGAAGCCAGATTAGGATTCTATGGCTGGTTTATGGAACACAGGGAGCTGAGTGATCTCTAGGTCATTTCCATGCATTGGTGGCGACTTACTGAATTACCTGCATGTAAACATCATAACACTTTCAGCATTCCAGTGAGCTTTAACTTTGCACTGGAAAAGAAGCAATTAAGAATGTCTTACTCTCCGACTCTTCATTGCTAGATTCCTTTTAGAGCCATGCCTCTCAGGTCCATTGCCACGGCAATTCCTTATCACATGGTTCTCAAATCGGTTAACATTTCAAGTGTACACCAACTAAATTTTCACTTCCTAATAACATCTAAAGGGGCCTCTTAATTCCAGTATTAAAATGCCCCAGAATCACACCCTGAAGTCCTACAATAAAGAGAGTTTTCTTCTCTTCAACGAGTGTCACTTTCTGATGTTTCCTGACTCAAAGCAACCATTTTGGTTGCCATCTGACTTTTTGACTTATCATCTACGGTTCTCTCTCTATCATAATTGTAAGTACCAACTATCATTTTGCTGGTAAACTCAGAAGTGCCATTTACTAGATAATTCTGGTCAATAAAATGTTAGATAGACTACATTTACTATATCTTTTAAACTACTAGTCAATAAAATAAACCTCTAAGCCAGACCAGAAAATGGCTTCCTAAAGAAACAGATCTATGAAAGTAAAAAGGGGCACTGTGCCATCCTTAAGGTAACTTGGGTGTGTATATTATTCCATTTACGTTGATTTCAGCAAACAAACATCATAAGCTCTATGCCCCCCTTTTTTTTAAAAAGGTACCTTACTCCAGAAGATTTTTTTCAAAAACAATATAGCCAAACTTGGGATTTTAACAATATTTGTATCATAAAGTGTTTCATTTTTTATTAAAATGTATCACACTTGAGAAATGATTGAACAACTGGCTGAAAGTCACAAAAACATTAACTATAACGAGCTCATTTAAATAGAGACAGACGTGCAACCCCACTGGCTGTCAAAAGTTTTCAAAGACAGTTTCTCTGGAGTAAGCAGGGTCCTGTAGACTATGTCCATCTGTCTTCATGAAAGAGCATTTTATGCATTATGGAAGGAGGTGGTCCTGTGAAAACACCACTTGGAATTACTGAGCTCTTGATCATTTGTAGATCTTAGTGGGAAATCAGAACAACAATGGGCTCAGACGGGAGTCGCCAAGGCCAAGAACGTTTTGGTTTTTTTTTAATTTGGATTAATATGTGGCTGGCATGAACATAAAATCACATTTATTAATGAGGGAACATGTTTTGCTCTTCTCTTTGGATCGCTTAATGGGATTGTTCTGGTTTTCTCAAAGCCCTCCTTGGTCTTCCCTCATCCAAGTGAAAGAAATAGAAAAGTAGATTGTACTCCTTATACTTGCCCCTCTGTTCCCAGTTCCTAAATTCCTGGTCTCAGTTCCTGAGGATGTCTACTCTCAGCTAAACTCTTAGTGGGGCTCTAAGATGTAAAATCTATGTTCTTGCTTAATTGTCACTGGTGATTTAGAGAAAGTATCATGACTCTTAAGGGCAATTGTAAGATGTTTGATGACACAATGTGTGTTATGTTCCTACTATTTCCTTAAACCCAGATCATAGAATTCCAGTGAAGGAAGGGAGCTTAAGTATCAAATTTATCCCTTCCTCATTTTGCATAGAAGTTAAGGCCCAGATAAGTGCTCACTTTTTCTTTAGGAAAAAATGTCTTAATTTAGTGATGTGGAAGTCTGACTTTGCAAAATAAATAAAATATAAAGAGTTTGGTTTTAAGACTACTGAAAAGCAACCTAGTGTGTTATTTTTCAGAATCTTCTTTGTGGTTATATATAGGTCTTCATTATCTAGGGGCACTCATAAATATTCGATGAGTAATTAAAACAAATGAAAGAATGTGTTCCATGTCAGTATTACATATAAGTTCATGGGTAATGGTGGTACATAATTCATGAAAATGTGTGAAATAATGTTAAATTTCAGAAGAAGAAGACAAGGTTGTCTGTGTCCAACAATTATAACTGTGTACAAATGTATTTTTGAATGTTACAGAAGCCCCAAAAAGAACGTAAAGTGATGTATGATTTAAGGTTTTCTGAAATGTTATTTAAATTTATGTTACAATGAATTTGGTTTCAGGATTAAGTTCTTCCTTGGCTTAACTGTGTGACCTTTTTTTTTTCCCACATCTTGCTTTACATTTTGCTTTAGAGGTATGTGATGAGGGAAAATAATCTAACTGGGACAAACTTTGCTCCCTGTTTCTTTTGAGGCGTGTAGGAGTAATTCCTGTGCAGAACACAGCTTCCTATGTTCATCTTATATCCATGTTCACCACCAAAGAAATACACGGGTCTGGCTTCCTAGCTGATTCTCTTCCCTGTGAAACTCCCAGGAATGGCTCCTACTACAAGGCATGTCACACATCATTTCTCCTGGGTCAGCTCAGAGCTGGAAGGAAGTAGCGTGTGAATAAGAGTGCCATCTGTGGTAAACATAACTGATACCTCTGTCAGCCCAGATCACTTCCTGGGTACTGCCCACAGGGGGCCAGGTAGTGCTTTCTTCTTATCCCAGGTTCTGTTTATCTCACCTGTTCAAAGACACTTTCATAGCCAGCTCTCCTCCCAATTCAGATGCTAATCTAGCATGAAAAATAAAATGAGCCTTACTTAAAACGAGCCATAGCTAAGAAGTCTTGTTAAACAAAGCAAAAAGCACTTTGAAAAAATTAGTAATTGGTGAAGAGGAAAGAAATATTCAGTTTCTGGTTTTTTCTGCTTGGCAGAGGGCTGTCTATGTAATAAGGACGAAATGGGTTTTAGAGGGTAAAGGCCCAACAATGCTTGAGAGGTTGGCTGGGGGAACAGCCTCCAAGGCAGAGCCATTCAACTGCCTTCAGTCACTTCCTATTTTTAATATTAAAGGAATATGGAGAGAAACAGGACAGAACATAGTGTTCTGGGAAACCAGTAATCAAATGGCCTAAAGCTAATGTTTACTTTTTGGAATGTTTTACGAAGGCAATACTTGGAGATGCAGAAAAGAGAAAGAGCACCTAATAATAGCCTTTCAGTGGTGGAAATAGAAAAGCAGCACAGACATGATAATTGAATTTGGTTTGGATGGTCAAAATCTGTGTGATCCTACAGCTGTATTTTCTAAACCAACCGCCTGACTTTTAATACATGTTCTACGTTTTGTTTCCTTTGCCCATTGCTGCATTTGAAAATTGCTAATTACCTTACAAGCCTGTTCAATTTTCCTTTGCTACAATTTTTTTTTCCTTCCCTCTTACAGATGAAGATGTTTTGCCTTCTTTACTTTTCAGTCCTCAGTTCTCTCACCTAGCCCTCAAAGCAGGTCAACAGGGGACTTGGGTCAAAGCAGATACTGAAGTTATCTTCATGGGAAAAACATGAGAGAAAAATCAGTAAATCCAGCTCAATCCCCCAGGATCACGACTTGATGTCTACTTGCACTTTGTCCTTCGTGATTCAACTTGGTGCACACAACAGGCAAACAAAGGAATGGGAGAGTTTTTGTTGCACTTACTTCAGGATTAAGTATCATTTGAATTAAAGCCTGGTTTCCAAAGTGGTAATATAATTCTACTTATATATTCTGAGTTCTTATTCTGTTTTGTATAAACATTTATTTCCCCAAACCCTTTTTGGAATCTTCCAAGTGAAGAATCTCCATGTGTCCCAGTATATGTTTATTTGACCTTGGGTTGCTATAAAGAGCAGTGCCATGTCCTTGCTATAATTTAATATCACTCTCTAATGTTTGTATTATGACTTCTGGACATCTGGGAGCTCTTAGGACGACTCTGGAATTCGAACAGTAGTAGTCCCATATATGTGGACTTGCATGGACTTGCAATAAAGAAAATAAGAAAATAAAAGATCTGTTATAGTTGGACTCAGAAAACTTATTAGACTATGTTTGTCTTCTTTACTCTTTGTTTCTTGGTAGCCCAGAATAATAACCTTTGACATTTGAATAAAATGTTCATAAAGTATTTCCAAATATCTTCTCTCATTTGATCTACATAATGAATTAGAGCACTATCTCTGCAGAACCCTGAGGCTCAGGTAGGGGAACTGAGCTACTCAAGGTAAAATTGCTAATAAGGGGTAGAGCTGGGACAAAGTGCCACTCATTCATTCCTTCACTCATGTGTTCACCAGTACTTACTGAGCACCAATTATGTACCAGGTACGATGTTAGGTGCTGAAAATAAAACCCAATTCTGGCCCTCAAGGAGTTTATCAGCCAGTGGAGATGACAGATATACACTAAAATTAAACAACTATTTAATTGCAGTTGTGATATATACTATGAAGGAAAAGTATAGTGAACAATAAGGGTATAGAACAGGAGATCTGTATTACTCAGTTAATTGCGAGAAACAGGATCTGCTCTAGCTAGACTAAGAAGAAGAGGATTTTTAGAGAATAAGAAGTTTACAGAAACTTCAGGAGGGACAAGTAAACAAGCTAGGATGGAACCATCAGGAATTAGGGCAGCCAGAAGAAACATCCAATCTCCTACTGGACGGCTCTAGTGGAAATCTCACTGCTGCCTCCTCTTGTTACTCATCACAAGGTTCCTCTGATGTTAGGGATACTCAAACCCTGACCAGAACCACAACCACAAAAGGACCAAATGTCTCTGCAGTCGTGCTTGCAAAAAGAGCTAACAAACCCAGCGCCCTTCATCTGCCCCTCCGCAGCCGCTGCCAGCACTGCTTTTCACTGCTCACTTCTGCCAAGTCTGTTGCTGACGCATCTACTCAGCAGAACACAGACTATGTCCAGACCTTGTTGCAAGAGTTTAGAAAATATATTTTTGTTTGCTTGCTTAGCTTCCTAACATTTGTAACATTTCTAACATTACCATGACACCAAAACCAGACAGAGACTACAAAAAAGGAAAATTACAGGCCAATGTCTCTGATGAATATAGATGCAAAAATCCTCAACAAAATATTTGCAACTGAATTCAACAATATATAAAAAGGATCATAAACCATGACCAGGTGGGGCTTATTCCAGGGATGCACGGATGGTTCAATATTCATGAATGTGATACACCACATTAATAAAAGGAAGGATAAAAATCACATTATTATCTCAATAGACACAGAAAGAGCATTTGATGAAATTCAATACCAATTCTCATCCAAGTTGGCATAGAGGGAACATCTCAACAGAATACAAGCTATTTATGACAGACTCACAGCGAACATCATACTCTTTGTCTTGTTCCTGATTTTAGAGGAAAGGCTTTCAAGTTTTCACCCGAGTATCACCCCTGAGAGGTTAAAGTGCCACATGAGGGAGTCAGTCCCTTGCTTTCCCTCAGCCTGCATCTCTCTAAGATAGCTGTTCGAACTAACTTTTAGAATAGCTCACTTTCTCTCAAAAGAGTCTAGCAATGAGCTTAGAGATTATCGATACCATAAGATCACAAAATCCACGAGGAAGAGTGGAAAGACCAATAGAATAAGATTGAGGAGCGGAGTCACTCTCACGATTAGAATCCACTAATGGTTTCCCACTGACTTTAGGAAGCAATCCAAATGACTTAATTTGTTCCCAAAGTCCTTTCTGACCCCTGTCTACCTCCCATGATACACTCCGACTGCACTGGGCTTCCTTCAGTAACTTCAGTGCATACAGCTCTGTCCTGCACTGGGACCTTCTAATAGGCTGTCCCCAGCAAATGAAATGTTTTTTTCCTCCAGACATTCCTCCCTTCACCTACCTACCTCAAACTCCTCCACATTCTTCCAATGTCGGCTGAACTCAGCCTGGCGGAAGCCAACCATAACCCCCAAACTGGATTAGGGTTTCGAAGCAGTACTGTGGGTTGGCTGCCTGGCAACCAGCCCAAACCCCACCTAGGGGTCTTTCCTGTATACAAATTTATAATCTTATTCCCCTTTTAAAGAGTTATGGTATATATTAATATTGGGAGAAATTCTACAGCCACAAAAAGGAAAGCAAACATAAACAACAACAGCAAACATGAACTTTAATTTAGTAGTTCTCAAACCTGATTGAAATTGTAAATCTGTATTTCATAGAACATGTAATGATTAATACCTAATGGACATAATTTGATAAATGTTCTTCTGCAATAGGGTAACATTTTACCACAAAATCACAAAATCTTAGTACTAGAGGAACCGCGGGAGAATCACAACTTAGCCATTTTTTGCAGAGGAGAATATTTCCAAGCATGATCAGCTCATTTTGGGGGGAGTAATACATTCCATATTTAACAATTTTCTCCATCACAACGTTCTCTGTTGGAGTAAACCTAAATGCTTCTTCCTCCTTTTCTCTCTTTCTCTCTCTCTCCCCACCCTCAACCCGACGCATGGAGTTTGGAAACAACTCCATGTGCTGTTGTAACGAAGAGCTCCTTCTTGGGAACAGTAGACAGCTCTGGGGATGGCTTACAGGGTACCCCTCTCCTCTGGCAACTACTCCTAAAATATAGGAGCTGATGCCCAGATGCCATGTCTGTATTGTGTCCCTATTCCTGCTCTTGGTCTCACAATCAATGCAGGGCTGCTCGTAGACCCAACAGATTCTTTCTCCCTGGGGCAAGAGAGACATGCCTGAGAACAGAAGACTTGAGTCTCCTTGACTCAAGTCAGGGCCTTGGAGAGAAGGTTTAAGGGTCTTGCCCTTACCCAAAATTGTTTTATTTGATTTGGTTACTTCAGCTTTCTTATTGCATTTAATAAGTTACCCCAGTCCCTGCAAGTAAGCTCCCTTTCAGCCAAAGTCAGGTTTTGTTACTTACTTTCCAGAGAACTTGAACTAGTATGCTGGGAGAGACCCAATATCTTATCTGCCTTCTGGCACTGTATGGTGGAAAATGGAGCAAATATTAGCCAAATTCCCCAACTATCTGCAGAAAAGTACTAGGGATTTGAGGATCCATCACCAGGAGATTAAGTACAAAATTGGATTCATGCTCTGGTCCTTCCCACTAGCTCACTTCAAGTTACTTACTCCTGCACCCGCTTCCCTCTGGCTTCTAGGGGTCTCGTGTAGGTTTTTGTTTAAATCCACCCAAGAAGAGATTTTACTTTCACTCAGTTCTCTTCTATAAATAGAATGGTCTTATCTAGTCATTTTTCTCTTATAATACTTCTTTTCTAACTTTTTAGCCATTTCCAGCTTCTCTGAAATTCTCTCCCAGGCACTTCACATCACACTAAATACTTTAGGAAGTGACGTAGTCATGTAGAGATGTGTATGTAGTTCTCTAGTATGGAGTCCAGGAAAGGCCTCAATTTTATCTCGACATCTGGATAGGCGCATTTAACTAAACTATGCATTTTGGAATTGTTCCAAAGCACCTGAGGGTAGTTGCAGTACCTTCGAGGTTTGCAGTAATGCAAAGATTTATATGCAGCATTTACCCCATGCTGGTTCAGAGTGTTATTCTTTTTCATCATTTGATTTATATACCCGCTCAAAGTTTTTTCAATTGTAGATGAAATCTCCGTGTCAGCCTCTGAACACAAGCCGCCCAGAAGACACATCTTGTCTTCCACAGCCCTGCAGTATCCAGCACAAAGCCAGGCACAGAACTAGGCATAAGGAACTATCTCCAAAATAGTCATTGTATTTGCAAAGACTAAAACATAGCAGCTAAGTACCACTACCCAAGGGTCTTGATGCATTGTATTATCAAGCATCTTGGTGCTTCACAATTCTCAAAAGAAAAATATATACATTCACACGCATATTAGATACATCCAAAGCTTTATAAGGAGAAATTATAAAAAATCTAAATAATGTTGATGCACGTTTTTCTAACTCCCATTGTAAAGCTCAGATTTGCCCTTCTGTCCTGGAATGCATCTTCCTTCAGCCACCCCCATAGCAAGATGAAGTGGATTCATGTTTCGGGCAACGCTAGCAGGTCCTGGCCCTGCATTCCCCTCTGTGCCTCTCCATCTGATTCTCACTTCTGATCCTCCACCAGAGTAAACAGAGGAAGCCTCATAATCCTGTTAAGGATTTCATATTTTGAAACTTTGTGGGAAATTACCAGTAGCATTTATTTCGTATTTAAAGTTTGCTTAAGTACCTAAGTGGGAGGAAATTATACAAATAGGACAAGACAAATGGTCAAGGAACTTTGGGGAAATCTTCACTCTTTAATATGAATGGAGCTCGGTCACAGGATGGCTTGGTTGATGGGCTTGGCCAGGTGTCTTCAGTACCATTCATGTGCCGTCTGCATGGCAACCTGAACGCTGGGGTGGGACACTTGCAGCCTCAACCTGCAACCCCTTGTGCAAGGCTGATAGTACTCTGTGCCCTACGTGGAACTTGTGCACTTGTTGGTCTTCCTGACTTGACACTGAGCCCTTTGTAGAAAGGACTGTGAATTCTTTGTATGACTAGTGTCTAGCTTAGGTAGGCATTTAATAATCATTGGTTGAATTTTGGCCTTTTTGGGTATACTCACATGGCTCTATCATTTAGCTTTATTTATTATTTGGAATTGGATTACTGCTTGTGCCACTCAATAAAGAAAAAACTTCCTCACATGCTATGTGTGCCCCAGAATAGCTGCTCTTTTTATCCTTAAGAGCCACTAGGGACTAAGCTGCAGAAAGAGAGAGAGGATCAGATTATGAGTAACAAGCATCCCAGCTGGTAGCTTATACCTGAAAGCTGTTCTTTCATGGTCCATTAGGCTCTGGCCTTGAACTGGTGGCATCTCTTTGATATTAAGGGCGGAACTGAAAAAAATGAAACTCACCAAGGTCTCCTATGGAAGTGATGTAGTAGAGACAGCCCTGGACTCCCAATTTAACCATTTTTAGGACAGCTATTATATCGAATATATTGAGTGTATGCTAGGTACCAGGCAAAGGGTTAATCACCTTATAACCATTGTCTCATTTAATCCTAATAAACCTCTGAAATTATTATTATCTTTCTTTTACAGATAAAGTAACTGAGGCTAAGGAAGAAGAAGAAATATCTCCAAGGTGGCCCAGTATTATATCTCTATCCCAGAGCTAGGATACAGATGTAAGAATGAACTGCAACACACATGGTTTAAGTCCTGATCCATAAACGTTTTATGGCAAAGGATGGTAACTTATAAGCTATATGATGTTGGCCAGGCAATTTAACCCCTCTGAGACTTAGTTTACCGGAAAAATTTAGAAATGGCAATGTCTATCTCGTAGGATTATTATGAGGCTTAAATGGAATGATAATACAAGAAGCAGAAGCATGATCCTGGCACACAGAAGGCATTAAATAAAATATTTCTTTTTCTCCTCCTTAGAGCTGAACACATCTTAGGCACGCAGAAAACTGACTGAGTGACAAATGTGCTGGCAGGAGACAGAGGTGGTATGATGGTCCTGGTCCCTGTGGAGCTGGCATGGGCATGGAGACGGCTCTTCCTGACACTTGAGGCAGGGGTCTCCGGTGCACACACAGGTAGATCAGAGGGTCTATGACTATAGAGCCATCGCTCCACACCTGCCTCTCCCACTCACAAATCTGCTGCTAGGGTAGAATGGATATGTATGTGTAACTAAATGCACGCTCAGGCACGTGTGTGTGTGTAATACAGTTTTCCATCATTATTGCCAAGACGCCCTCACTGGAGATATTTTATAGCTTTGATGCCACTGAACTCATTATCACCTTCTGCTAAACATGAATTCTGCACAATTTTAAAAAATTACTTCAAGTTCAAACAGAGGAAAACCCTGATTTCACTTTCACATTCACCTAGGGACTATGAATGAGTAGACAGGACAAGTTAACCCACTGTTCTGCTATCACCTAGAACTCCCTGGTAGAATAAGCGATTCTTATTTTCTTCTGCTCCTGAGGCACTTTTTATCTGCCTCTCTTCTAGTACTTGGTTCTGTTATTGATGATGCTGTAATGATCTTAACATTGGTTTCTTCCACTTAACCATTACCTCCTAGAGGGCAGGGAGCCTCTTTGTTTTTCCATTCCCTAGGGCAATACCTACAGATACTTACAGGAACTGTTTGTTGAATGAATAAGTGAAAAAAAAGATAGCTGCGAAGAGTCAATGAAATTCAATGTAAAATGTAAAGGATAGGGAATATCTCAGAAAAGATGTGGAACAAATTAGATAAGCCAAGTGGATACATCTATTGATGTTCTTTGTTCACAGAATCTGATGAAAAGAACACATATCCTAAAGAAGAATTCCTCTTTGCTCTGTACCCAAAAAATGCCAAAAAATAACTCATGGCTTAGAAAAGCTAATTACAGGCCAGTCACAAATATAGTCGTGGTTTTATAATTCAGACTCACCCTTAAAAGAGGAGACAAAGGAGAGGGAAATTAGGCCTTGAGCCTCTCTCTTGTTATCAAGGAAGAAAAAGGCTGAAATGTTGGTAAATACAGAGGATCTGGGAAGAGTGGAAAATATGTTAAATAAAGGAACCAACTTCTATTCAGAATTTTCGGAGTGATGATTAGACAAATAATTGTAATATTTAAAGCTGTGTGAGGTGTACAGGATGTGGTGCTACGTCCATTTATCTCCTTCTTCTTCCCAGATTCTACAACTCAGAGTGGTGCTAGTTTCTGGAGAGGCCAATACCTGTGGTGAATGTGAGCTGACTCAAGTCTCCAGAGCCTTGGAAGCTGTTGTGGTTTGTTCACGTCGGCTCAGAAATCCAGGCGTAAGGGTAGGCCCCAGGTAGGACCCTCTAGGACTAAAGGAAGACACACGGTAGACCAGATGTCCAAACATCATTGCACACAGGCTTGATGTGGGATTGACTGAACTCTCACATGGACTCATATCAAAGGCAAATTCTGAAAGGCAGCTCAAAGCTGAGCAGATCCTAATGTGTCCATATATCTTTGAGATGTGACTCTTCCTCAGCTTTCTGGCAGTCTGCCCAGTTCTCTGAGGGAAACTCAGTTGGCCAGAGTTCACCGGAGTTTATCAGTCTCCCAGGGGAATCTGTTTTCTCTGTGTGCTTCTTTTGTTATTCTGCGGGAACTGGGTCAGCTTTTCAAGAGTGGAAATGTCAGAGGAATAAAGAGGCTCCCTTGAAAAGATCTTTTCCACCACAGAAAGGAAACATCTCAGCATATCCCTTAAATAACAACATACAGTGTGACAGCCTTGCTTCCGACCCAAAGAAAGAAAAGAGGCCGAGAACACTGGGTAACATTTACACACACACCCCTTTGCTTGGGAGACAGCTGGGCTGAGGCTGTGTCATCCCAAACACTGAATTAAAGAAACGGAAACATCAACTCTGTGGAATCTTTTGGATGGCAAACTAGGCTAGAAAGCAGACAAAGGAAGGCTTTCAGCAAAAGCCTAGTTTTTATATTGTAGCACACTTGGAACGTAAGGCTGCTGCCCTGAGAAGCAGGAATCTGTGACTTCTGGGGAGAAGCCCATCCAGGCCGCTGTCTCCCGCAGACCCCAGCACAAACAGAAGGTCCCTGTGGAGGGCAACGAGCTGTGGCTGCACCGGTCTGTCCAGTTGTTCTAGAAAGATGCCACCACTGGTGAGACAGAGTTTGCCATATTCATTGGGCAGTTAGGAAGATAGATAGCGCAACAGTCTGGCTGAAAGAATCCTAGGAAACACTGACCGTGAGTTCACCTGCGCTGTGGGAACGGGCATTAAAAAGACTTAAGCCCAATTCACAAACTCATATATGCTGAGCTCCTTCCAAATTACAAAACCATTCACAATGCCCCCAAGTTTAGCAGCACCCTCAGCCAAATATACCATCACCCAAACGATCGACACGGCCGTAACAAGCAGAATCGACTGTTATTAAGAAACAAGGGGAGGGCATGCCAGTGGTGTTGCTTTCAGGGTCTCAGCCAGTGTTTGTTTTTCCTCTTATAAACCTTGATGTTATATGAAATGCAGTATCAGCAAGTCTTCAAAAGCCCCTGTGTGTCAGGATTCTTCTGCTTTGGCAGCAGGGGTTGTACTCAAAAAAATATCCATGTCCACCCACAATGTCCAGTGTAAATACAGTGGAAATGAACACCAAGATTTCACAGACAGAGCAAATAAGGGAAAACGAAGGAATCTTAACTCCAACTAAGTTTTCTAGGATAAAAAGGGATTATAGGAGGTCATACCAAACCCTGGCCACACCTGGGAGTCAGATCCGGGATGTCTGTTTACAGACCTGTGCCCCCTGGGCTTTTGTATCCTCATTTTAGTACCTCCTTTCAAGGTACCTTCATCGTTGCCCATCCTTAATCCAAGTCTTATTAATGATGCATGATGTGCTATTACCTCAAGAACTGACCATCTGAGCATCTAAAGAGTATTTCTCAAACCTAGATTCATGTAAGAACTGGCTGAGGAGCTTTTTAAAAGTAAAGATTCTGGGCTACAACTTCATGATGGGGTAGGATCTGTACTTCTCAGAAGGTCTAGATGTTTGGGAAATTTTGCTGAGTAGCAAGGATGCATTAGAATCGTATCAGATCCCAGGACAACAGGAGGGGTGGGACATGGGACAAGGCAGAGGTGGTGGTGGTGGTGGTGATGGTAATGTGATGCTTCAGAAAGAATTCCATGTGATTCTGATATGCAATTCTTCTCCTGCAATCCCCCCTCTATTTGAGGGCTACTAGCATTTTGTTTGGGTTAAAGATGCCTTGGACTACTCCTGACTGCCACTCATGAGCCCCTAGGCTATCACTTTAGTGTCCTAGATGTCACTTTGTCAGATAAGAGCATTTGTCAGTTCAGTGGTTGCCAGCTGTCACTGAGCCTCAGAATAAGCCGGGGAGTATTTATAACACACCCGTGCCTGGGCCCCACCCACCCAGTCTGACCCTCACGTGGGTCCCTGGCTTTGGTTATTTAAAGCTCCCCAGGTGATGCTGCTATGGGCACAGCTCTGGAGCTGACTGCTTATCTGGAGCCCTCCACCAATGATTAGCAGCCCTCCATGTGACGTGTCTGCAAGGCTGTTTTAAACGCCACGTGAAGAAGAAATTAAGCAGCCAGGGCTTCAGTTGCCATTTGAGAAGCTAATGTCAAAAGGAAAACAGCAGTTGCTTTACTGGATGAAGGATGAAGCAACAAGGTGCTGCATGGAGTTTTCTGAGCCACTTTAACATAGTAACGATTCATGAGCAGGGTGGCTTTTCCCAGGCCTTTCTCATAGGATAACTAAGTCATTCTGATTCTAAATCGATTTCTTTTCAGAGAGTGGGTGGGTATCACAACTAAAGTTTGTTATCGTGTGTGTGTGTGTGTGTGTGTGTGTGTGTGTGTGTGAGAGAGAGAGAGAGAGAGAGAGAGAGAGAGAGATTTTCTTGCTGTAGGATAAGCTAACTCATAGGGACTTGAGTTCCGGCAGGGTCTTAGTATTTTATGTAGCCACGGTTTCCTGTTAGGACACTAGCAGAGTTACTGAGTCCTTAATATGAGCTGTGCAGGGCTCTAAGCGCGTCAACCACCGCTCTTATTTTCACAACAACTCTATATGGTATATACTACTAATATTCCCATTTTACAGATGAGGAACCTGAAAATAACATTTTCAGGTTCACATTTAATACATTTAAATAACTTGACCGAAGTTATTTAACTTCGTAAATTCTAGAGGCAGGATTTGCCCTCAGGCATTTTGGCTCCTGAACCTTTATTACTAAAGGAAGACTACTTCCCATGTAATCAGTAGTTCAATATTTGTACTAGAAAACTGGTAACAAATGCACAATTTGTCATCACTTTCCTATATCTTGCTTACTCTGAGCAGTTTTCAGTAGATGAAAATCCCAAGGCTTTTTAACAACCAGTGTTGTCCTTGATTTTGTGAAGAGTGGAACGAGATGCACCAGCTGTGGCTGAGAACCTTTTGTGCCTGTGTACTTGCAAATTTATCACCACTTTCCTGTTTCTATGTGAAACCTGAACCAGACTGCAGAACAGCTGATCCGCTCTTTGCAGCCTCCTTCACAAATCACACCTGTTTTGGAGGCTGCTGGATCCCGCCTTGGACTCCATCCATCCCAACGTGACTGCTGTGGTGACTCAGCCTTACTGAAATCTGGGTCTTCTGGTTGTACTTCTGCTGCTGGAAAGCCAAGACAAGAAGGTTCACACACCTTTGTTCACTGATGGAAGCCGTGCTGTTACATTATTTTTCAGTTCAGAGAACTTTAGACTTTAAGGAGCAAAGTGACAATACACACACATCCCTTGCTTCATGAGGTTTTGCTCCATTCTTTGCACTGTGGACCCAGACACAGCCAGCGGCAGCACTAAGTGCACAATTACGCATTTCCTTCTTCTTTTTTTTCTTGTTAATGACACCATTCCCTGTATGTCCCATTAAGTTAAAAACTCCATATTACGCACATTATAATTTTAAATCTGCATGTTTTTCTTGTTTTTTTTATTGTACGAGTCATAAAATGTGAAGGTGGGTTCTCACTCATACTGAAAGTACTTTTACAGTGTGTAGGGTTGAGCCAGGGTAAGCTGGTTACTGGATGATGTGGGGCGTGGGCTCGCGTGGGCTCGCTCTGCGAGGGGGCAGCTAAAAGAACTTTGCACCATAAAAGTGAATGACAAAAAGTCAACAGTTAGGCATGTGCTTAAGTGTAAACCTTGATGAAATGTGTATTAATTTCTCTCTTGAGTTTAAGCATCATTCAGTGTAGAGAGCAGCTGTAGAAGAAATTCACTTCCTATTACCCCCACATTTGCCACTCTTCCTCCTAAATACGAATCTGCTTCCTAATATATATCCTCAAATGACTGAGAGTTTACTATGTTGGGTAAGTTTATTAGGTGCCTTGGAGAGACTTCCCTGGGGAAGAAAACACGTATAAACATATAATCCAGGCAGATATTCCTCATAGCATTATATAAAGTTTATTGCATATTCTTTGTATATTATATTACATATTACATGTATAGTTATGGCAGAGAAGTAATAGAGGAAAAGTTGACACTTTCCCAATTTGCCTTTATCTTAGGGTTTTTGCATTGGTAATTTCCCCGAATTGGAATGCTATCTTCTCCCTGGAAGTTCGGATCATAGATTCCTCCTTCTGCCTTTTACATCATAGATTAAATGTTATCTCCTCAAAGAGGGCTTCCCACCACCCGATTAAGATGAAAGTACTTATGGGCACTCCTCAACACATTCATTATCCACAATCCACTATCGCATATCTCGAGTGATCATTTTCTCATTTATTTAATAGTTTATTGTCTGTCTCCACCTTCTAGACTGTAAATTCCAAAGGAACCAAGACCCTGTACGTCTTATTTACTCCTGTAACCCAGCTCCTTAAAGAATGAGTGCAAGACTGAATCAGGAAGAAAGAGAAAATATGAACAGAAGCACAAGCTAACATACCAAGATGTTAAAAAAAGAATGAGTGCCTGGTGTACAGTAAGATCTCATTAAATATTTGCCGGAAGGGAAGGGAAAGGAGGGAGGGAGGGAAGGGAAAGGAAGGGAAGGAAGGAAAGGAGGGAGGGAGGAAGGAAGGAAGGAAAGGAGAGGCTGAGAGCTGAGCTTAGATATTAGTGCTGACTTGCACAGTCAGGGCAAACTAAGAGATCTGACTTGAGTTACACCTTAAAAGGTGTCAGAGGTGTGGTTTCACGGCTGGTAGGAGAAAGAGAAGCAGATTTTCTAGTCAGAACCTCTGAACAATCAGTTATACTGGAGAGAGTATACCCACTGGGTGTTACCCCAAGTTCAGAAGAGCTGTTACAGGCAGTGGATCTGGGGAAGTGGCAGGTTGAGGGGCTTTGGGAAAAGAAACTCAGGGCTTGTGTGAAATTGTAGGGACCAGTGTGAGATGAGGAAGGGGGTGGATTAGGAAGCAAACTGAAGGAGGGATACAGTGGGTGATTGCTGAACTCCCAAGAGGGTTGGAGGTGTCTCTCAGTTACTTGCCTAACACCATATTGCAAAGCAGATTGAAAGATGGACAGAAACTCAGAGTTGTCTACTACAGATTTAGTGGAAAACGGGCTCTCACGTCCCAGGCTGAGAAGAGACTATTCTCTTGTATTCTCTGACAAGACCAGGGTGTGCGCAGGGCCTGCACTCCTTTAATCTCATCTCAGGTGGTCTCCTAATCTTGACGAGCTTCTCGGGGCCCCTTGAATCTCCCTCAGGTCATTTCATGGCTGCTCCTCCCTTGATTAGCAACTGTTCGAATCCACCCTTTGGAACTCAGGGAAGGTCATGGAGGCTGGAGTCTTGCCTACAAGGAACGGGGGACAAAAAAAAGACCTCCATGCCCGGGAGCCCCATAGGGCCCCGCTCAGTTTCAGTAGCTCTTGATCATTTGACAACTGAGGCGGAGAACGGGAAAGGCCTTGAAAGTTTAGATGAACAGTCATGAACTGTTCAAAAATACAGATCTTTAGTGTACACAGAACCTGAGGTTGCTTTCAAAATCTTGTCAGCTCCTTTAGGAACCAGGGGTGGTGGTAGCGACTTGCCATTACAGTTAAAAGGTACATGCTCACAGTGGGGTGGGTTTTTATTTTTTTTTTGAATTTTATTTAGATTTTATACAGCAGGTTCTTATTAGTTATCTATTTGATACATATTAGTATATGTATGTCAATCCCAATCTCCCAATTCATCCCACCACCCCACCACCCCCGCCACTCTCCCCCTTGGTGTCGGTACGTTTGCTCTCTACATCTGTGTCTCTGTTTCTGTGTGGTGGGTTTTTAGAAGTTGTCCTCCTGCTGATTCTCATCTTCAAATCCAGACTTAGCTATTAACCTCTTACCCAAGAAATAGGCCTCCATTTCTTAATCTCTTTGATTCTCAATACTCTCTAAGCAACTGGTCTTCTCCACTGGATTCTGAATTGCCCTCTCCATTGATTCCTCTGTCCCAACTATTTCCTAGCTCATCTGGAACATGAGTCTACCCTGGACCATCATTCAGCTACCAGCAGCTCGGGGATATCCCTTAGAATCTCCCCATGTGTACCCTGACTTGGCTCTTCATCTAAACTTGGCAGTTGACATAGTCATTCAAGTCACATAGTCACCTGACTGTCAATTCCTTCACACATTTCTGTCTGAACCCAGTTTATTCAGGCTACCGCCATTTATAGAGTCTATTCTTGCTTCCTTTGTCACGCTCCCCTGGACACACAGGGGCCTCTTTTGTTAACAATAGCAAATATCAGCATTGTGTCCTGAACCAGTATCGTCCTTTCTTTATCCCTGCTGTGCAAACCCAGGAAGAGAAAGAGGAAAAAGAACTTTCAAAACATTCATGATCATAGCAGCAGTTTCTTTCCCCTTTTGTTCTAAGTTGGAAGTTCGCTGCTACCTCACTTGGATTAGAATAAAATTATTTACACTAGCTATATTATAGCCTCCAAACTAGGCAATGGTAGATGTCATTTGTGACATGAAAAGTTAATTTTGTGTTCTTCTGAAGCTGTCTGGCCTGCTAACCATTGTGCGGGGTACACTGGCACTGGCTCTGGGTGGGGGGAGGGGAAGCCATACTGCCTCCCACGTTTGGGCCTTGGCAGGTTGCATGGTAGTGTGCATAAGGAAACCGAACCACGTCTGCATGGCTCACTGCTTATCAGGAGCACACACTGGCTGCCATGCTGTAGGGCAGCAAAGGAAAACAAGACAACAATAAAGGGAGGCCTTTGTCCTGGATTCAAAGGGCTTAGAAACATCTGAGCCACGCAGTTTTCGAACACCAACACTGCCAATGACTTTATGACAGAATGTTACAAAATGTGCTAACTGGGGTAGATAGAGGTGGTGGGGCCGCCAACGCTTGTGCTTTGTTAACGGCTTCTTATCTGTGTGAGTGTGCATTTCACGAATAAAGGGACCTTTTGCAGAGTGAGAAGAAGAAGGTTAATGACAATTACATACTGCTGCTTGTGATTGCAGCTAAGGGTGTCCCTGAAGACTGTCATTACTGGACAAATTCTTCTTTTTACATGTTGGTTAGTTTCATGTAGATTCTCAAAGTGTTTCATTAGAAAATTCATCACTGACACTAATAGAAGGGTCCAATCTTTATGCAGAAGTAGAGTAGTTGTTACCTATCTGAGTGTGCTTTAGGGCTCAGCAATGATTTCCTCCCATGCCTTCAATTCTATACCAAGCAATTCATTCCTTTGTGTTAATTGATGTCCCACTCCCCAAATTCTTTCTTTAAAAATATAATCATGTGGTCTTCTTCTTTAATTTTGTTACTCAATTTGCCTCTAAGTGTCTCTAGCTGGATTTATTTCAAAATAGTCAGATACCAATGTCTGTCTCTCAATAATTGATAAAATGATTGGACTGAAAATCAGTAAAGATATTAAAAATCTGAACAACACTATCAACCAACTTGATCTAACTGACATTTGTAGAAAATTCTCAACAAGAGCAGAATAAACATTCTTTTCATGTACACATGGAACACTTATTGTAATGGACTATATTCTGGGCCATAAGACAAGACTCAATAAATATAAAAGAATTCAAGTCATACTATGGGTATTTTCTAATTGCAATGGAATTAAATTAGAAATCATTAACAGAAAGTTCTCTAGAAAATCCTCAAATATTTGGAAATTAAGTAACATATCTCTAAATAATCTAATGGGTCAAAGGAGAAATCACAAGAAAAAGTAGTAATCATTTTGAACTGAATAAAACAAATATACAACATATCAGAACTGGTGAGTGAGATGTCCCTAAAGCAGTAATTAAGGAGAAATTTATAACACTAAATGCCCGTGTTAGAAAAAGAAGAAAGGCCTCAAACGAATGATCTCAGTTTCTTTCTTTAAAAACTAGAATGAGAAGAACACCTGAAAACCAAAGTAGAAGAAAGGAAATAATAAAGACCAAAGTAGAAATAAAGAAATAGAAAAAGAAAATATAGGGAAAAAGTTAATTAACCCCAAAACTAGATCTTTGAATGAATTTTTTTTAATTGAGAAAGTTCTAACCAGATTTATTGGGCAAAAAGAGTAATGACACAAATTATCAATAATAGGAATGAGAGTTGATATCTATATAGAATCTACAAATATTAAAAGGATAAGGGAATCTTATAAACTATTTTATGTCAATACATTCGACAACTTAGATAAAATGAACAGATTCCTTGAAAGACACAAACTACCAAAGCTCATTTAAGAAAAAAATAGGTAACTTGACTAGTCCTGCATGTATTAAATACGTAGAATTTGCAGTTAAAAACCAACTTTCAAAGAAATTCCAGTCCCTATGACTTCACTGGTGAATTTACCAAACATTTAAGGAAGAAATATCACCAATTCCACAAAAGTATTACAGAAAGTTGAGGAAAAGGGACTATTTTTCAACTCATTCTGTGAGGCCAGCATTACCTGGTATCAAAATCAGATAGACATACAAGGGGAAAGAAAAGGTCAATATCATTCATAAACATTGATGCAAAAATTCCAGACAGTGTTTTAGAAAATTGAATCCAACATGCAAAAACCATCATGATAAAGTGGGGTTTATCCCAGGAATGTAAGGGCAAATTAATATTTAAAACTCAATATAATTCACTGTATTAACAAACCGAAAAAGAAAAACCGTAGTGTCTCCTCAGTAGACATAGAAAAAGCATTTTACCAAAACCAACACCCATTCCCAATAAAGACTCTTATCAAACTAGAAATAGAAAGTAACTTTCTCAACCTGACAAAGGCCATCTACAAAAAACTTACAGATAATAGTATACTTAATGGTAAAAGATGAATGCTTTCCCTCTACCATTAGGATCAGTGCAAGGATGCCTGCTTTACCACCTATATTCATCACCATAGAATAGAATATTTTTCTATTTTATCTAAGGAAATAAGCAAGAAAAGAAATAAAATCATCCATACTCAGAAGGAAGAAGTAAAATTGTCTTATTCATGGATGATGTGATTGTCTAAATAGGAAATATGATGGGACCTAAAAAAATGTTACTAAGAACTAATAAGTGAGTTTAATAAGGTTGCAGGAGATAAGATCAATGTACAAAAATCAATTGTATATCTATACTAGCAATGAACAATCTGAAATTGAAATTGAAAACAATCTGAAGGGACAGGTGGCTAAGATAGCTGCCCTGAGCTCACCTCCTCCCATGGGCACACCAAAATTACAACAATTTACAAAGCAACTATTGATGAGAACAACCTGAAGACTAGTAGAAAAGATCTTCTACAACTAAAAATATAAAGAAGGAACCAACCACAACAGGACAGGTAGGAGTGGTGGAGATGTGGTATAGTCAAGACCCACGAACCCAGGTAGGCAACCCACAAATAGGAGGATAAATATAATTGCAGAAGTTCTCCCAAAGGAGCGAGGGGTCTGCGGCCCATAATGGGCTACCCAGCCCAGGGGTCCTTCACTGGGAAGATGAGCTCCCAGAATGTTTGGCTTTGGAGGCTGTGGGGCTTACTTTCAGGGGAGCTAGAGGGCTATAGGAGATAGAGACACTACTCTCAAAGGGCTCACGCAAAACCTCACATGCTCCGAGACCTAGAACAGAAGCAGTAATTTGAAAGAAACCTGGGTCAAACCCACTTGCTGACGTTAGAGAGCCTCCTGAAGATGCAGGAGGCAACTGGAGCTCACCCTGGGGACATAAATGTTGGCAGCAACCATTTTGGGGAGCTCATCCTACTATGAGAACACTGGGGCTGACAAATGCCCTTTTGGAAACCTTCCCTCTAGCTTATTAGACCTGGCCCTGCCCACCAGCTGTTTGACATCAGATCTGGGAGGCCTCAGGCCAAGCAGCCAGCTGGAAGGGGGGATACAGCCCCACCTGCCAGTAGGACTCCCTGAGCCCCCAGCCACCCTGGGGTCCAGCCCTGCCCACCAGAAGGCCCAGGACCCAGCCCCACTAACCAGCAGGCCAACACCAGATCAGTACCCCAGATCCTGATAGTCAGAAACCCAGGACCTGGCTCCAACCACCAGTGGGCCAGCACCAGCCTTAGGATGCCTTGGTAACTGAGCATGCCTATCACAGGCAAACACCATCTCTAAGAACACCAAGACCTGCAACAAGAGACTCTGGGAATCAGCTCTGCCCACCAGTTGGGCCTCACTGGCCCCAGAAACCCCTAGGCCCTGGCCCCAACAATCAATGGGCTGACACCAGTTCTGGGGCAACTGGCTCTGCAGCCAGCCACCCTGGGACATGGCTCTGCCAACAAATGGGTCAGCACTAGGCACAGGTGCCCCAGGGCTCTGTAGTCAGCTACATCATGACCCAGCCCCGTGTACCAGTAGGCTGGCACCAGGACTAGGACTCCCCTGGTCATGCAGTTAACCATGCCAAGACCTGGCCCAGCCCACCAATGTACAGCAACCTCCACACAAGGCAGGGCCAGGCAATCAACCAGACAGGGGACCAGCCACACCTACTGTCATATCCATAGTAGTCAGCCTGCCACAACAGAAGGACCCAGGCAACCCACATAGAGGGTACCCCCAGAGCACATAGCTGTGGTGACCAGAGGAGAGTGTGCTGCTGGCCACCATAAGATGTCTCCTAAATAAGGCCACTTCTGCAAGGTCAGGAAATGTAACAAACCTACCAAATATATAGAAATAAAAACAGCAAATGAGGCAAAATGAGGTGATAGAAGAATGTGCTCCAAATGAAGGAACAAGATAAAACCCTAGGAAGAGAACTAAGTGAAGCTGAGATAAGAAATCTACTGGATGAAATGCTCAAAGAAGAACTCAGGAGAAGAATGGATGAAGATGGTGAGAAGGTAAACAAAGAGTTATAAAATATAAAGAAGAACTAAACAGAGTTGAAGAATACAACTGAAATTTTAAAATACACTAGAACAAATCAACAGTACCTTAGAAGATACAGAAGAATGGATCAGTGAACTGGAAGACAGAATAGTGGAAATCACTCAAGCTGAGGAGGAAAAACGAGAAAGAATTTTAAAAATGAAGACGGTTTAAGAAACTTCTGGGACAACATCAAGCATACCAACATTTGCATCATAGGGGTCACAGACTGAGAAGAGAGAACACATTTGAAGACACAAGAGCTAAAAACTTCCCTAGCCTGGGAAAGGAAACAGATATCCAGGTCTAGAAAGCACAGAAAATCCCAAATAGTATCAACCCAAAGAGGATCACACCAAGGTATCTTGTAATTAAAATGGCAAAAATTAAAGAGAAAGAGCAAAATATTGAAAGTAGGTAGGAAAAAGCAACACGTTACTTACAAAGGAACTCCCATAAGATAATCAGTTGACTTTTCAGCAAAAATTCTGCAGGCCAGAAAGGAATGGAATAATATATTTAAGAGATAAAAGGGAAAAACATACAACCAAGAATATTCTACCTGGCAAGGCTATCATTTAGATTTGAAAGACAGACCAAAAGTTTTGCAGACAAGCAATACCACAAACACACACACACACACACACACACACACACACACACACACACACACACACATCAATGAAATTGAGTTGGTTCTCTGAAAAGATTTTTTTAAAAATTTGATAAATCTTAGGCAGACTCATCAAGAAAGAAAGAGACAGAGTCCAAATCAATAAAATCAGAAATGAAAAAAGAGAAGTTACAACTGACACCACAGAAATACAAAGTGAAATAAGTCAGTCAGATACTGTATGATTTCACTTATATGTGGAATCTAAAAAACAAAAGAAATGAATAAACATAACAAAACAGAAACAGAGTCATAGATACAGAAAACAAAGAGTCCAGGTGGTTGCTGGGATGGCGGGCAGTGGTAGTGGGGGAATGAGTAAAATAGGTGAGGGAGATCAAGAGGTGCAAACTGCTAATTACAAAATAAATGAGTCATGGGGATGATACGCACAGTGTGGGGCGTATGGTCTATAATAATATAATATCTTTGCATGGTCACGAAGGTGATCAAAATGTACAAACTTCCAGCTGTAAGATAAATAGGCACTAGGGAAGTAATATACAGCATGATTAATATAATTAACACTACTGTATGTTACTTTTGAAAGTTGTTATGAGTTCTCATCACAAGGAAAAATATTTTTTTCTTTTCTTTTGTTTCTACATGAGATGATGTACGTTCACTAAACTTACTGTGATAACCATCTCATGATGTACGTAAGTCATATCATTATGGTGTATGCCTTAAACTTGGTCAGTGCTGTATGGCAATTATATCTCAATAGAACTGGAAGAACATAAATAAAATTTTTTTTAAAGTATTACATAATGATTGCAATGAAGAACCAACAAAAATTATCCAACATGAGGATAATCAGCTACCCTGTAGCAGAAAAATAAAACAAATGAATAACAAGTATAGTATGCTCCAAATGTTTTGAAATTATTTCTGTTTATCAGGACCATTTGTGTGTTACCTATAAGACAGATGTCTGGAATGACAGGCATGAAATGTCAGTCAGCTATTTCTGGGTGTTTGGATTTGAGGTCTTTTGTTGATTTCTTTATTATACTTCTTATATTTCAGGTTGCTTAGTTTTAAAAAAGAAGCATGAATAATCTTTTAAAACTATGGTAATTTTTTTAATTTAAAAATTTCTAAAAGAAATTAGAGTTAGTGAAAAAGATTTAAAATAATTATAAACAATGATGATGTATTTAATTTATACATTGTATATTTGAATTCTAATTAGCAAAAATAGTTTATCTTTTTTATTTCTAGGAACTCATGATGAGATATTACGGAGGTTTATTTTCATTGTCTATGGTTTAAACTTATACCAGTTTCACCTAAAACCTTATAATTTTCTTTCTGTTACTATACATCGTATCTGTTGATTGTGAGTCCAGTTGATTTTAAATACATCCCTGTGTCTGCAAAGAAATTTAGTTATCAATCATTCCAACGAGGAAGAGCCACTTTGGCATAGACAATCAGATAGGACAGTAATATAGTCCAATTGCAAGATGGACCATCGGGAAAGAGAGTTGTGCCACAGTTCTGACAACTTGTTGCTGGAAATTGTGCATAATGCAGACTGAGAGCACATCACTACACCGAAAACTGTGAAGTTAAAAATCAGAAGTTAGATGAGCAGATCAAAGATCAATGATCCTACTCCTAACTGGGGCAGGATCAAAGCCCAAAATATTTATCTAAATAGTGAAGATTAGCTAAATATGAGGCAGAAGACCCACAGCAATACCCAATTATCATGTAGCAACTGCATGCTTCTCCCCTTAGTGGGGCTCTTCTCCTTGGCACTTTGTAAACATCTGGGATCTTGTTAAACATTTCAGGCCCACAGAAACTAAACATAAAAAAGGCTAGGAATACCTAGCTTAGAAGCTTTCAAATGTAGACTGGTATAGATATTTAGTATAACTGTTTCAAATTTAATGGGAAAGAACAAATGAGTAGTAGAATAACAAATCACTCAATCACTTGGATTTGCTTCAAGAGTTTATAGTAATTAGACAAAGGCAGAATGAAAAGCCTGGGTGGGAGCTGTCATCATTACACTTTCGGCATCAGTAACATATCATCGTAGTGCTAAAACCAGCTAGTTCACTCATTCCCAAGTATCTCTAGCTATCCGTATGTACATGTACATCTATATCTATATATAAATATTAACGTCAATTCAGCAGAATAAGAAAATTTGTCTCAGTGGTTGGTTAGTACCTTGTAGACAAATCAAATGATTGAGTATTTCACAGTTCAGCAGTTGAAGATACAGGAGAGAGTTAGAGAAACAGAAAGACATACACACAGTCAGAATTGTCTACTTCTCTCTTGCAAGCAGCCCAAGATGTCTTGATAAATCTAGCAGTTTCGTTCAGCTTTAGAAAAAATAGTTGGAGAAAGAAAAGTGTTGGGGTGAACAAATCCTACAAAGACTACCTAGAGTGGCCATGGAAAGTAAAGCCAGACTACAGAATCCCCGGCCATGAGGCTCCCAGAAGAAAGAATCATGGACACAGAAGGGCTGTGGAAGTGCTCTGATTCCCTTCTAATCTGGCTTCTGGTCATGCTCAGGTCCTTGTCCGTGTAATAGTGAAGGTACTGTGATCCCACCTGCACTTAGTGAAGAATCCTAAAAATTTGCTTGAAAACTTGAGATAAATTTGACAGCTTGCTTCTCAATCTTCAAAGACAACGTAACTAAAAATACAATAAACTACGAGTTAACGTCTAGAACCAAGATATTGATACAAGTACTGAGCCTGGGATTTGATGGAAAAAAGTAGGCTTTGTTGTTTTTTGTGTGTGTGTGTGTGGTACATGGGCCTCTCACTGTTGTGGCCTCTCCCGTTGCGCAGCACAGGCTCCGGACGCACAGGCTCAGCGGCCATGGCTCACGGGCCCAGCCGCTCCACGGCATGTGGGATCCTCCCGGACCGGGGCACGAACCTGCGTCCCCTGCATCGGCAGGCGGACTCTCAACCACTGCGCCACCAGGGAAGCCCTAGACTTTGTTTTACATTTTGAGAATTCTCTTTGTGAAAGATGGCTTGTCCTAAGACCACACCAGGGATCTGAGAAGGAACCTGGTGTGGGCAAAAATGACAGAGAGCACTAAGTCACTCGTGGTCCCTGATGTAGACTTACAACTCATGTCAGTAGGGAGATGGCATTTTCCAATATTGGCAATTTAGCCAGTGTTCTAATATGAGCTAATTTTCAGGAGAATGTATTCATTGTTTCAAGCTACTTTTGGATCACAGTGAATTAACATTCCGTTTTCATTTCCAAGAATACAAGGTACAATGTTAGGCTGTCTGGGAACTGTCTTCTCATTTCCGAATGATGCCTAAGATTCCACCATTAGAGCACTTTCTCTCTTTTATAATGCTTTGGTCTCAATTGAAATTAGGATATCACTTTAAATATTATATTTCTAAAAAGTGAACCTGACGTTATGTTCTAGCACTTAAAATTCTTCATTTGCTCCTTATTCTTTATGATGTCTAAAATCTTATACAAGTCATGTGAGGATCTTTCTGATTAGAGCCCATGCCTGAGTCCTTACCTTTTCTTACCAGACCTTCCCTTTGGTTTAATACCTTATTCTCCAGTCATTCTGTACTACAAGAATTTTCCTGAATGGATCAAGTTGTTCCAACCCTCTTGTTTTCTCACTTTCTAGGCACTCTGCCTGGAGTTCCCTCATTCCTCTTTGCCTAAAATCTCCTGCCTCAGTAGTTGTATTGTGCTCTCTTTTTGGTGATCATTTCCCTGACTCCTTCAGGGAGATTTAGGAACTCCTTTCTCTACTTCTGTCCTTTGTATATCAGCTTCGTGATTTTTTAATATTGTACACCACATATGCTAGTCCACTTCTTATTTCTCCTAAGAAAAATATTAAATTCCATGAAAACAAAATCATGTTGTTACATTTAAGAATTAAAACAAGTAAAAATGAAATATAAACTATAATAAACTGGATCTTTAGAAACATGTAACAAAAATAAGTTAATCATGAAAAGTATAAAATTGTTTCTATTAGTCAAGAATAAGGGATATTTGACTCCATATGTCTTCGTTTAAGGTGAAGATGAGATGAGTAAGGTAACTTTAGACTTTTATGTTAAGCACATCCCAGCTCCCATGTATATATAATCAAAAAAAGAAAGATATTTAATTGATGTGAATAGTCTAGGTGGGGGTTTTAGTTGCAAGCAACAGAATTCACTGTGGTTACTCTAAGCAGACAAGGAATTTATTAAAGGGTTTTGAGTAACTCACAGAAGGCTCATTAGGGCCAGAAAGCCAGACTTTGAGGCTATACAGCCATGAATAAATACCCAACCACACTAAGGTATCTCTTGTAAAAAAAATTACCACTGGTGCTGAGCAAACATGACTCTTAACACTGGGTACTGGTGCTTCAGAAGCAACAACATTCCTTGTCCCTGAGCTGGGCAGAGGTTGCTACTTCTACGCAGCCACTTCTTCGTGATGGTTACTCCTGAACTGAAGTCTCTCATGGATGTTCTAATTGGCTGACCCAGGTCAATCTTTATACCCTAGCTACAAGGCATTCTGGGAATGTGAATTCTACAGAACTTCCACCTATGCAGAAAATTAACAAAATATGAGAAGTGCACAAAAATGTTGGCAGCCAAAAATGACAAATGTTTGCAGCATTAATCAAATGTTTCCAGGTGACTTTTTTTCAAGGAGCTATTCAAAGTGATCTCCAGCATCTATTCTTCCAGAAGGTATCAAATTATCTGGTAATATCTATGAAGTAGTAGGGAAAGTGTTGCTTATCTAATTTTCTCTGCCATTAGACTGGATTGGGAAAATACTCATGAAGATCTTTCATCTGATCCTTCAAGGCTTTCTTAACAAGGTTGAACACATTTCCAACAAATATGACAGATGAGTATACAACCAGGAGGTTCAGACCATGGAAATTGCCCAACTAACCTCCCTAGAGTGTATATCCCACAGCTCCAGGTTAGAATTACTGTGTTTACTTTGACTTACACTTGGAATACTGAAGGGAGCTTACTTTGTAAGGATAGGCAAAAGATGCTAATTTGAAAAGCCATGTAAAATCATGTATGCCATCCCCAGATTGAAGGTTTCATCCAGAATCACTTGAAGTTTTTACTGTGACTCAGTAAAGTGAATGAGAAATTTTCTTGGCAATAAGCATCAATATGAGACAATATATTTTTACAGACACTGCTCATCTCCTCGCCTAGTTGAAAAAATAATTCAACATGTCAGTACGTTGCCCTAAACTGATTCACAATTTTAAATGCTTTGTTAAGTGTTCTTTTTAAATCTTCATGAACGTCTCAGGTGACAAGGACTTACCTGTTCATTCAAAAGATTTTGCTTCTGGGACACATCTATAATGCCTGAAACAAATCCTCATTTTGAACCAACATAGCATGAGTCATGTTTCTCATCTATGTTATTTTTCCTGTTATTATTTTGTTCATTATGTTATTCCTATTATTCCTATTTTCCTATGTTATTTTGTTCATATGATTTTTCACTAAGCTATCAATATCACCCAGTTTCAATTTCTGTATCGTTATCATCTTATAAAACCATAGTATATTTGTCAAAACTAAATTCTTACATTTTTATTAACTAAACTCCCAACTTTATTTGGATTTCATGAGTTTTTCTACTAAGCCCTTTTTCTGTTTCAGGATCCCATCAGAGATACCACATTGCATTTACTCTTCAAGTCTCCTTTGCTCTGTGACAATTTCTTTGTCCTTGTTTTCATGATCTTGACTGGTCACGTTTAATAGAATGTGCATCAATTTGGGTTTGATGTTTTTCTCATGATAAGATTGGGGTTGTGAGTTTTGGAAAGAATACCACAGAGTGAGATGCCCTTCTCATCACATTGTATCAGGGAATATATGATATCAACATGACATCACTGGTGAGGTTAAAATTGGTCAATTAAAGCCTCTCCATTGTAAAGTTACTATTTTCCGCTTTCCAAACTCTATTCTTTGGAAGTATTAAGTCCCGCCTACTGCCACCTAGAGGGGGTGCACTACACATATTATTTGGAAGTTTTTGTAGGGATAATTTCTCTTCTCCCCCATTTATTTATTTATTTATTTATTTATTTACTAGCTCATCTATTTGTATCAGCATGAAATGATGTATATTTATTTTATACTTTGGATTGTAATCCAGTACAATGCTAGTTATTCTATTGCTCAAATTCGTCTTACTTTGGCCATCTCCCTTTGACATGCTTCCACTATTTTGGTTCTTTGTGCACTACCTTAATTTCTGGCATTAGACCATGCTCCAAGCTCATTTTGTATTTTCCTTGACCCAGCTCTAGAATCAGCTTGGAAACTGGTATTTACAAACCAAGATATGGGTGCTGGGCATGTCAATATGTTTTTAAAACACACAGAACAAAATTATACAGAACACAATGTTTTCTTAGACTTTTTAAATTATCAAACACCAGGAGATTAGCCAAGTTCAAAGTAATTTTGAATTCATCAGTTTACATCCTCTTGGTTGTACTTGGGATAATTGTCACTACTTATGTTTTTTGTGATGAATAGTTTTATTTCACAGAGACCAGAGGTTAATGGGAAGGAAGGGGCAGAATATGAGAACTTTGGGCCTCAAGGGGAGGGGAAATAGAGTAACCAAAGTCCAAGGAGAAAAGGTACAGTCCATGGGAAGAGTGGGGTTGCCACCTATAGCCTTCACGCGTATTTCATTTGTTAGATAGGGCTAGCACTCATCACTGCTGTGAGGGTATTTGCAGACAATTCTAGGCTTGTCCAAGGAAAGTAATCAATTCAGGTTTGGGGTTTTAGTCTGTTTTAAATTATTGGTTATTCTTCATTAGGATCAGGTGCTTAAGACAAAGGATCACTTTATTATTAAAGAGCAAATTATCCTTATTTTAGCTCTAACATGAGGGTCTTTTTTGTCTCCAGCAAGTCTCTTAATCATCCAGCATTCCTGGTGCCACAGTAACATACTATATGTTATGGTATGTGTGCTGAAAGACCACATCACATAGTGTCCAGCAGGACAAAGCAGGCTCTGCAACTTGCACAGTGTGTGACCTTGAGTAAGTTACAACTCTTTTTAAATGCTCAGATTCCCTACCTGTAAAAAAGATGAAAATAACAATAAGACGCAGCTCCTAGAATTGTTGTGGGGATTAAACTGGAGAATGTTTGTAAGCATTTAGTACAATATCGGGCATGTAGTAAATACTCAATAAAACCCGACAGCTGTTATTATTAAGGGTTTTTGGTTTGTTTGTTTTTTCCCATTTTAGGAGTCTGTGTTATACAGTAGAGTGAGAGGCAGTGCTCACTACCTCCTGCGTGGATGAGGTGGAGGCTCTGGGCCCTCCGGTGGACTCTCTCATGTTTTTTGCCTCTCCCTGCTAAGAGCGGCCAAGTGGAGAGTGTTGAGTTCTCCAATGAGTCAAATACAGAACCTGAATTTTATGCAGAAAATATCAGCTGACCCTTCATGATGTGTTACTTTACATCCTTATAAATATCATATGACTATGCTTAAAAATTCAGCCCACTCTTCCATAGGAGTGATTTCTAAGTGGGTGGGGGTTATCTAGGTGGTCATTTTGAGCTGCTGCAGTTCTAATGTTTATGTAGGTGAAGCTATATGGATTTTCTCTGTTATGAAATAACTTACTATGGTAATAAATAAAAAGAAGTATCTGTTGCTTTTTTTCCCATTGCACCTGAAAGGTTAGGGACTACTTTTTGACAGTATGTGTTCCCTGCGTGTATAGGTGTGAGCATGCCTGTGTGTGCGTATTGCAACATTTTCTAGTCCACTCTTAAGATCTTTCCGTATTTTGTCTTAAGAACATTGGCTAATGTTTCAGCTTTCAAGTGGCAAGGGTCAGGGGGCCTGAAATATCTGCAGTGTCCTCAGGTAGGTCTGCTCTGGCCAGCTCTTACACATATTAAGAGTGCCTTGAATCCTGAGAGCAAACTAATTCAAAAAGCAGCTATCCCATCCACTTTCCATCTGATAGTGTTTTACTTTAAAATGTTTGTTTCAAAGAAACAACTGCTCTCTGGCCTAGACAATGTCAAATAAATTATACTCTTGAACTTGCCACTTATCAACAGCTCACTTCGGTACTGTACAAGTTCAGCCATATAATTTTGAGGAGAACAAGCACTTTGAATTCATTCTTCACTTCTAGGAGGGCACTAGTGGGTGTCCTTTCTGAAAACAAGGGAGAAATACCATTCCACTCACTATCCTCCAGGTTTCCTCTTTAATCTAGACTTATGCCAGATTCTAAGAGGAAATCACTAGTTGCCTTCTAGGTTACTGATTGAAAGAAATGTTTCCAAAGTCTACAACCGAACTGGCTTAAACAGGCAAAACTAATATATGGTATTAGAGGTCAAGATAGTGGTTAGCCTTTGGGGGCCATTGACTGAAATCAGATACCGGGGGCTTCTGTGCTGAAATGGTTTGCTTCTGGATCTGGGGTGCTTGGTGTGTTTATTTTATGAAAATTCATCAAGCTCTGCATTAATGATTTGTGTTCTTTACTGTAGGTATGTCATGCTTTATTAAAAAGCTTACTTTCTGTGGTACATCCAGACAATGGAATATTATTCAGCACTAAAAAGAAATGAGCTACCAAGCCAGGAAAAGACATGGAGGAAACTTAAATGCATCTTACAAAGTGAAAGAAGCCAAGTGAAAAAGGCTATATATTTTATGATTCTAACCATATGACATTCTAGAAGAGGCAAAAACAAAACAAAACGACACTGTGGAGACCGTAAAAATAGCTGCCGTTACCGGGAGTTAGGGGGCAGGGAGGGATGAATAGGTGGACACAGAGGGCTTTTAAAGCAGTGAAACTATTCTGTATGTGGATACGTGTCATTATGCATTGGTCAAAACCTGTAGACTGTGCAACACCGAGAGTGAACCGTCATGTAAACTAGGGACTTTGGGTGATAATGCTTTATCGATGTAGGTTCATCTATTAATATAAGTGCCACTCTGGTGGGAGATGTTGATAATGGAGAGGCTCTACATGTGAGAGGCAGGTGGTACATGGAAAATTTCTGTACTTTCTACTCAAGTCTGCTATGAACCTAAAACTGCTCTAAATATAAAATCTTTTTTTTGTTTGTTTAAATCATACACTTATATACCAAATTTCCTTCTAAACAAGAGCCTTTCTTTTTCATATTGAATCTCTCAGACACTTAGGCCATGTGGTACAAAGCTGTGTGAAAGTGATCACAGCAAAAGGATCTTAAAGCCAATTCCTTCCTCTTTATGAAGGGCTGGCATATTAGAAGTGAACAAACATCTTTTAAAAGAAGAATCATTTTACCATTGAGTTATTCATTAATACTCATCATTCAGAGCAGCAAACAGAAGGCTGGGATAAATCAACACTTCTCCGTATAAATTATTGGTTACAGAGTCCTTAGACTTTTGCTTGTCTTATAATGATTTAACATAGTTTTAAAATACCTGGAAGAGAAAGTAGATAGGAAAGTCACCCACTATGCACATAAGCAGATCAATAATAGCAGTAGAGCGTGACACATGCTATGACAGGACAGGGTGTTGTAAGAGCTCCTGGGGGCCCTGAACTAAGCCAAGAGAGAGGTCTTGAGAGGCCTCTTGGGGATGATGGCACCTGCCATGACCTTTTGCACAAGAGTTGTAGACTGTTCTCTCAAAACACAGTAACAGAGATTGTGGTGACCCTGTATGCACACAGTGGGTCAGAAAGCACCTCTATGTCCCCTGTGTGCAATTCTAGTTGGTTTCAAGAAAGATACAGAAAAGTTAGAGACATTGCGGTGATGCGGAGAAGAGTAACAAAAGAGATTAACTTCCATGTGGGGACACCTGTGTTTCTATGTATGAGTCAATGTCATGAATACATCTCTTAATATTTGGGCCCTCAGCACCACTTTCTTCCCTCCCCACCCCAGTCACCAACTGGTGCTGCCTCAATTACTGATGGATAAAAATTGGCAAGCTGCAATTTTGTTTATGCAACATTCTGGAAGAAGACATCCACAGAAGGTGGCCTTAGTGGCAAGACTACTGTTGATCTATGTAGTGAATAGAAGCTAAAATATGAATTTTCAGGTTTGAGAATTTATGTCTATATAAATATACCTTATGTCTTATGATGCTGTGATAGAGTAAAAAGAAATTCAGACTGTTCTTAATCTGAAGCATTTAAAATAAATGTCTGAGGAGAAGATTTGGTTAAATTTTATAAAAATCATGAAAAACAGAATTGACCTGTCTTTCCATGTCGCATAACTCCAGAGGTGCCATGCATCATTTGCATTGTGTTCAGTACCCCCTGGGGCTCTGCAGTGTGGTGACCCTGGAGATGGCATACATTTGTACGATAAATCTCAGAGTCCTTCAACTACGGGGCAACCACTGAAGCCGGAAAAATATAAATTTAAGACAAATTAAATAATTTCTATCTAGCATAGCTGATAAGAAAATCCTAAATCTTAATTTCTTAAAAAATTGTGCAGGCTGAAAATATAAAAAATAAATAATATAGTATTGGAATATAGTCCAAAGAATAAAATGAATATCTATGAGTCTATAATGATAACAACAAATGATGGACTAGATAAATAAATAGGGGAAAAGAGACAAATTTTCCTCACAGAAGAATTCTGAATACTATATGTTAATACTTTCCCTCCGGAAAAGGGAGCTTAATTACCTTCCTCTGAAGTGTGGCATGGACTTAGTGACTCATTTCCAAAGAATAGAACATGGGGAATGAAAAAGAGAAACTTTACAGTGGTGAAACCTGACAGACACAACCTTTAAGTGGTCAAGGTCAACCTCAGCAGTGACAAGCCATGTTGACATCATGTACCCCTAATATCATGTGATGAAACAGGCACCTTATCCTTTGTTTTTCTTTCCCAAAACTTACAACCTTAGTCTAATAATGTAAGAAATATCAGATAAACTCAAATTGAGGATCATTCTACCAAATACCTGACCAGTACCCTTCAAAACTGCCAAACTCATGGAAAACAAGGCGAGTCTGAGAAACTCAGACCAGAGGAGACTAAGATGACATGACAACTCAATGCAATGTGGTCTCTCTAATGGGATCCTGGGACAGAAGGAAAACTGGTGAAATCCAAATAAAGTTGGGAGTTCAGATAATAGTTTTGTAGCAATGTTAATTTATTAGTTTTGACAACTATGCTTCAGTTATATAAGACATTAAAATTAAGGGAAGCACTGAATGATTATACAGGAATACTCTGTGCTATCTTTACAACTTTTCCATAAATCTTAAATTATTCCAAAATAAAAAGTGTATTTAAAAATATATAAATATATTCTAGAAGTATTTATTTAGGTTAATAAATGATAGACACACAATGTGATGTTACGGGAAGCCAGAGATATATGATGCAAATCTTTTATCTTTGGGGTATTTGTCAAGGAGGGAAATCAACCCAGTCAATCACCTATTAACTGTAAGATCTTTCAAAATTTGTATTCTCTTTCCATGACTTCAATTTCTATGTCTTTAAAAACCGGGATGCTACAGTCTACTTTACAGGATTATTAAGTGAATCAAATGAGATAAGACATATAAAACGCACAGTGCCTGGCATATAGAAGGCAATTAATAAACAGTGCTTTCCTTATTTTTCATAATACCTATCCTGAACTATCACTATCAGACAGGGTATTGTTTTTTATGTCATGAAACTAACCCCAACTGACAGTTTTTATAGAAGAATATTTTAAGTCTAAGAAGAAAGATCAATACAAAGAAATTTAGTTCTTGAAGGAACTGTTTTAGTAAGACAGACTGAATATACACGAAAATTTCATTTAAAAATAAGTGGAAAAGAAAACCTCTTTTAAAAAGTGGAAATGAATCTAAAATCAACCGAGTGATTAAATGTCAAGGACAGGCAGTGAAAAGTAGAATAAGTCAAAGAAGACTTCCTGGAGGAGGTGAGACTGGGAAAGAGAAAAGGGGGATGTGTGGCAGGTTTGGGGGGGATTACATTAGAGGATGGCAAGTTGCTTCTGAAACAAGAAAGCTTAGAGGCTTGGGCCAATAACCCATGGGCAAAACTGTGAAAAGTTCAGTGTAACCTCAGTTTTCTCCTTCTCTGCTTTGAGAAGGGCTCTTAATCCCTCCTGGTTTGGCGTTTCTCTCTCCCCTTATCTTGAAGATCCCTCATGTCACCTCCCAGCTGTTGAGGACCATGCCATGTGGGATGTTACCTAGACTTGCTCATGGACTTCCCAGACCTCTGGCCATTTATCACAAATTATCATCCAGGTACCCCATTCCTGGTGGCTCTTATAGACTTTAGAAGCTAATCTTCATTGTGAATGCCTGAGGATGAATTACTATGCTTTCCTTCCCAGAGAGCATCTATGTTTAAATATTTGGTAGAGCCAAAAAGACAAATAATTTTACATAGGGACCAAATGTGTAGGTACATAGGTTGGCTCAAGGCTGGATCAGAGAATGGAAAAGCAATATGGTTAATGACAAGAGAAGCCAGAAAATGAAGAGAGGAGGGGTAGGAAGGTACCGGAAACATTAAAAGTTGGGCCATGTAGTTCATCCAGAAGGGGCTTTCTCCGCCTCAGCACTACTGACATTTGGGGCTGGGGAGGTCTTCAAGGCGGGGGCTGTCCTGCGACTGTAGGACATTTAGCAGCATCCCTGGCCTCTACCCATCATACGCCAAGAGCACCTTCCTACTTGTGACTACTGGAAATGTCTCCGTACATTGCCTAATGTCCACTGGAGGCAAAACTACCCTTGGTTGAGAACCACTGGGTTAGAGAGTCAGGCTATTATCAATGTGGATGTTTTTCTATTTGTTGTGTGGGAGACATGGAGTTAATTTCTGGATAATTTCAGAGTATCCTGCTCGGACAGTAGTTTGAATCAAATACTCCTAGTTGATTTTTTGCTCTTGTTTTTCTAGGTAGGATCAGTTGATAGAGAGCAGTGAGGTCTTCCATTGGGAGTGTGCAAATTTTCCACACTAACGGGAAGTAGTCACACAGCACCTCTCATTTTTTTCAACAAAAGCGGCAGCTTCTGGGTGCTCTGTGGGTGTAGTAGAGCTCTAGGTGGAAGGGAGTGGAGACAAGTTCTGGCAAAGCAGATTTTTACATGTGGAGGGGGAGATTCCTGAAAAGCATGCAGTACATCTTCAAGGAGCATGATGAAGGCACAGATGTCATCTTTTAACTCCAGGAGGAAAACATATTTGCAATTAATAAGCAGTTTGGATTGGGCGACCAGTATATTTTAGGGAAATATTGGTTCTTAGGTAGTGTGATCATAATACTCTCACAGGAGACAGACTCTCTTCTGCATGGGGGACAGGATGGGACATTAAAAGGTGTGGAGGCATGCCAGTGTCCCTCTGTAGGTTTTCTCTTGCAAGGTGTCACCTCTTCTTTTCTTTCATTCCCACCCATATGTGGGAGACCTGTCTTTGAGGTGGCGTATGAAAAAGCAGCACAACAGTTTGAGATCTGGCTAAGAATTTTCAACTTATTCTAATTCTTAGCAGGTAATAAGTGTGATGATACAACTCCCCCTACCCCATCCCCTAATGACCTCTGTCCACATTTTATTCCTTTTTTCTTCCCATTCCCTGGGAATTCTTTATATATTGTCATATTATTCTTTATATATTTCTTTTCTTTATATATTGTCACATTATTTATTCAAGAGATAATTATTGAGTATTTATTATGTGCAGAGCCTGTCAGGCCAAGGACTGCTGGTACCTAGAGACCCCATGCTGCCCTCAAGCCACCAGGCAGTACAAGTGGCCTGGGCAGGTAGCAGCAGTAGGAGAGGGAGGGGTCTGGGAGAGGCAGGTGGGATGCCCAGAGCAGGCTGGCAGCTGGAGATGGGCAGAAGTCCCAGCCTCAGTTCTCTAGCCTGAATTGGGGTCAGGAATCCAGTCCTCTACTGAAAAAAAAGACCTGACAGGGAACTCTCCTGCAAGAACTGGGGTCCTAGGCAACTTATCCATACAGAGACTGAGAAGAATAAGCCAGAGGCCAGTGACAGGGACTGGATGGGGCCAGTCCCCAGCTGGCCACGACCCCAGCTCCTTGCTAAGGGCAGGGACACTCTGATCAGAGGTAAACACCTCTACTGCTTCTGCTACTGCTCACTACCTGTAAAGTAAGGCTGATTGCTTCTGAGCTACCTCAGCTTCTGATCCCTGCTTCCAACATTCCAGTGGTCCAGGAGCAGGACTGGCCCCAACATCCAAGTATATCCATGTCCTAAATGTCGAAAAGGGAAGCAGTATAGAACGAAAGAGGAAAGAGAAAGGAGAATGCTGATGACTTATGATTCTTAGAACTCCGCTTTCTCAATCACCTGTATCCTTGCATAGAAGTGCTTTGATTATCATTGTGTGTGTGTGCTTGTGTGTGAAAAAGTGATTTCTTTTCTGATATCACATAAAGTCTCACAATATACCTGTTCTCTGAAATAAGTGTTCTTGACCTGAGCTCCACGGCTGGGTTTCGGGAAATCTGTGACTCTGAAATTGTAAGCACTAGTAAATTTTTTTTTCTTAGCAGGGAGGTCCTCAGCTGTCTTCAGATCCCCAACGAATCTGTGACCCATGTAGCTTAAAAATAGCTGTGCTGTGAGTAACAGGATCCTGGGAGCCTGATATGTGATAAAGACTTCTCTATTAATGTCACCACCTCTTCTTTTCCTCATTTTCCTCTCTTTTTAAAAGCTCCCCTCCTGAATTTGAATATTCTCTCAAAAATCCACTTTAGAACACACAGGAGTATGTACCAATAATATAGAGTCTGATTCCATCCAAACAACTTTGAACACTAGCATACCATACCAATGGCTTTCATTTACATTATCTTAATTCTTACAACTATTCTAAGAACTAGATGTTAAGTGACTTGCTTAAAGACACACAGCAAGTAAATATTGTGCTGAGACACAAAACCTTTTCCTCTGATCCTGAGAACAGCAAGCTATCTTTTCAACTACCCCATAATCCTGCCAGGCTGGAGCATGAAGACAAAGACCACAGTGATCAGAGATTTACCAGGTCTGTTATATACCACTAATAATTCTTCATAACCACGTAAGTCTCTACATCATAGCATGCAGTTGCACTTAACTAATACAGAAACTGAGGCCAAGAACGGTCTTCGTCAGCAATGTCAAAAGTGCAGGGGACTAGATTTCTTAATTGTTGTTTCTCCTGAGGCCTTTAAACAAATGACAACAATGGAGAACAGTCACTAAAAGTTAAAATTCAGTGTATAAAAAACAATCTGTGTTGATTATCTCGGAGTTGGGCTGTCTTGAATCTCTTTGGACTTGTAGGGACCCAAACGGGCAGGTCTACCCAGCTGAGAACTGCCGCCATTAATCAGATTATTCAAGGTGAAAAAACACTATTGCTTCTATTACCTGGAGACTTCAGACATTTTGTTTTTCTTAAGAGAAGTTTCCTTTGGTCTGGCTTATCTGGATAATCCCCTGGTTCTTAGCTTTGTTTTGCTTGATGCCACTGTGATCATAAAGGATTTGATATTTTTGGAGCAAAACCATTTACAAATATTACGGAAATAGTGCTATGAGAAACCATTTTCAGCAGGGCAAGGGCTTCTGTTAAATAGGCTTCTCAAACCACACACACACACACACACACACACACACACACACACACACACTATTAGGAATTCTTTTCCTGTGTGGAAAGAACACCTTTATTTTATCCATAGCCTTCTAAAGCTCCCTTCGCCTCACGTAGGATGCTGCATAATATAAACATAGATCATGTTTATGATCAGTTAATTTTTCCTCTGTTCAGTGATCTCCCTCCCTCTTTCTCTCTCTCTCTCCCTTCATTTCTTTTTGCCAGTAAAGTGCTTCTAAAAGCTCCAACAAACATCTGAAGAGCTGCAATACCCACAGTAAGTCCTCGTTGTGTTATGAGCTTGTAAGACACACAATGCCAACCCTGCTCAGTAATCTTGTCAAGCCTGCCTCTCCACCTTCCCATCCTCATTCCAGGAGCCTATTAAATTAATGAGCTAGAAGTCCGCGCTACAGCGGTCGACATGTTACTGGTGTAGAGCGTCGGTGCTGTTACAGTGTGCCTGTTTTCTCTCCTGGGACGTTTAATTTCCGCTTCTCAAATGAGCTGCGAAGCCGTGAGGCCTGGCAGTGTTCGTTCTCGGCACTCCGCGATGCAGATAATGAGGGTACTGATAGGTGCCTAGGAGACTGTGATGGCTCCAAGCGCAGCCATGGTCTGATAATGCTTTATGCCAGCAGTGTCACAGCGGAACCGCTATCATCCCTTAAGGAATGGTTCATCTTTATGTGTAATACAGCAGCTGTCACCTAAATGGCTAATGGGGAAGCAAAGTAGAACCAGAGAGCTAGTAATCTTTGTCACTTAATAATTTTAAAGTCATCAGACTTCAGTGGCTCCTGCAAGTTCCAATAAAAGTGCACTTGCCGATTTTACGCTATTTGTGGGGGCTTAACTGTAAACTGAGAAATCCGTGGTGCTGTTCTGTGGAAATCTAATTTAGCATAGTTTGAATAGCCAAGTAATTAAAATGTATTATAGGTATAAGATGCTGGGACGGTGGAGTGTTTGCATTTAAGAGGAAGATTTATTGGGCTTGCAGCATCCACTGTGAACCTTCTACAACGACATTAGCTAACATCTGTCAGAAAATGTCGAGATGCAGGGCAGAAGACATGCACACAGAATGTACGCTTTCATGAGTTGGAACAACTAACCGGAAACATGGGGTAGCACATGCAATTTAATTAGTAATGGGACCTGTGTCTGCACAGGCACACACATGCATGGGTGAGGGGTATATGGGTGTGTGAAGGGGCATGTGTGTGTACTCGTAGGTACATACAAACACGCATCCTTTCTAATTGACTTCCAACTCCTACAGAGAGGGAAGTGAAGTCTGCTTGGATTTCAGGAGCAGGGTAATAATACTGGAACAGTCAATACAAAGGATGTCTGTGTTGACACTGTCCCATTAGTATTTCCTGGCAGATTAGTTTGTTTGCTCTGCCTAAGTGCACAAGATTATAGGAGGTGAGTTAGTAGGCTAGGGCACTGGATTCTGAAGGCAAGCCAAGCTAATTTCAATCACACCTACAAACCAGACTTAATCTTTGAGGAGTTACGGCACCTGCACTGGCAAAGGTTGAGAGGCGAGAGATTCTAGAAGGCACAGATACAGCAATTGTCCAGGGGAAGAGGTAGCAAAAGAATGGACCCATAATACTCTTAGGGAATAAATTAACGGATATTTTGAAATCTGAGAACTATTCTCGTATATAAGTGTGAGCTATGCCGCCCAAACAAATATAAACCATGTTCCAAGGAAATACTGACCAGGAGGCAGTCAAGGTGCTTGCTAACAGATGAGGGAGAGTCAAATGCGTGTGAAATACATTTAAGCAGCACTACATATTACATTCTTCTCTTTTCGTCACTGAGTGGTTTGGGCCTACTGTCAAATGTGAGTCCCGCTAGGAGAAAAATAACTGGGATGGGATGGCGGAACTGAGGTTCTGGATGGCATTCGACATCTTCACTTCATCTCTGCCTTCCAGATCATTCTGCTATTCTCCTTCTAAATCTTGGGTCAAATGTGAGCAAAGCTAATGAGAAATTTCAATTCTGTAATCAGCTTCCCTCCAAAGACTGCGCTTCTCCTGCTGAACTCACTTACTGGAGGACCTCAGGCAGTCATGCACCGGGGGTCCGAAGGTATAGATGTTTAGCTCAAGTCCCTTAAGTCTCCACCTTATTTACAGCACATCTCAGACGATGCAGTCATAGCTGACTGTTTGGAATAAATACATAGATTTTAAACAAGGTTTTTAGAAGCACTCTCAGGTTTGTGATATCTGAGCCAAAACCAGGTACTGACACAAGTGTTGGAAGCATTTACTAACACCTGCAGTCTCCTCAGTCGTGTGTCTCTTGGCAAGTAAGAAAAGAAACGCAGATACAACAGAGTCATCAAAAAAAATTAGACTGGTAATGGAAAAATAAAGAAGTTTGCATTTGCCTAATAGAATAATAACACGATGTTCAACATATATTAAAATTGGTAAAAGTTTCTTCAGTATTCATTAGAAAATTGTTAATCACCATGAGCTCCTTATGGATCCTTACGGATGTGATTAATAAGCTCTATGCAAAATCCATTCAAATTTAGCCTTCTTTAAAGTGCACTTAATATAAAATGTCATATTTTAGGTCAGATCTTCATTTCATTGCCATTTCAATGGGAAGCACTATATTTGTGATTTGAAAATCACAGGAAAGATGTTTTTTCTGAGGTAGGAGTTTGAAAGTCAGTATTACCAGCATTTTAAAAAAAAGGAAGCTAACATCTCAAATGTCTTACTTTTCTCATTTATTCAAACCAGGTTTGAATCCTTTCTGTTTTTGAAAAAAGAAAGGTTTTGCTCCACACAGGGCGCAGAGGTAATGATTGCGCATCTGTTGCTGGAATGCAGCAAACTGGGAAGAACTAACTACGTGCAATTCAATAAAGTATATGTAGCATATTTTCATTGCACCAAATATCAGCTGATCCACCTCTTATTAGTATAAATGGCATAGATTAGTGTCAGGCATTTTCAACAGTGAAGAAATTACAGGAGTCTGCAAGGCTCATTAGGCTCTGGCTGCATGGTAACGAGGGGCCAGGCCTTATTAATAAGACGAGGAAAAGATAAAACTAAGCTGCAAGGAAAAAAGGAACAAAATACTCCTTCAAAAATTCTCCAGCATTTAAAAAGACGACGGCACTGGGTGATCCTTTTCCTTCCTGATTTTCTAGCCATTTGTGTAGATCTGCACTGCCCTTTATTTATTTTTTTGCCTTAATGTAAAAAAACATTATCCTGGTTCAGTTAATGTCAAATAAATAACAGAAACCGTGTTATTCTAGGCGAGTGAGATGGCTGTCAACTTATGCTTTTGATTAGCCATTCCGGAGTCAAGTTCAGGTTGTGCATTTACACCTCTTACTTTCTCCCACCACAATCAGGTAAGGAAGATGGGGAAATAACCTGCCTCAGCTTTCAGAAATAAGAGGATTTCTGACTCCCCCCAGCTTCCACGCCTCACTGTGTTTGAATATCTCGGTGGCAATATTCGAAGAGCAATCCTTCCTTAGAAAGGAAGGTAAAGAAGAGGCTAAAGTGAGAGTGAAATGACCATGGCTCTTGAGGTTTGTTTTGAACCAGCATTATCACTGGCATCCTTCCAGTTCCAGAACACCGCCATTTTTGGTAGGTGACAACTGTAAGGTGAGATGGACAGTTCTCAGCACCAGGCCCATTTTGTATTTGCAGCATGTCTGCATACTGCGTGCAAACATGGAAATGCGTGGATTCTGGGATGTAGAGAGGTGGGTGGGTATTCAGTGCCTTCTAACTTCCACTGCCTCAAATTGTTTGGATGATTGAGGCAGTGGTAACTGGCGTCTTAATCTGCATTAAGTTTTTTTTTTTAAGCTTCTTTTCTTTTCTCTACTTCACATGGCTTGTTTTCACAGACCAATAATCAGTTGCAAATTATTGCAGATCTGCAATAATACATTTAGAAGTATTTCCTCCCAGTAAAATTTTGTGTACATACAAAATTATACCCTCAACATATTTGAATATATGCTTATAAAAACACTGTGGTTTTTAGGTACTGGATAAGGCATTTTCTGAGATAGTTAACTCAAATATCTGGGAAGGCAAATTTTAAAAAATAAGAACTACATGAATGTGTCCATTTTAATCATACCAGTTTCATCAAGGCAACTTCTGTGAAATAACTCCACAAAAGCTTCTCACAGAGTCAATGTGAAGGAAACAGTTGTCTCTCTTTTCTTTTTAATCTTTAATATGGAAACATAGAAATATTTTCTGACCATCATTTTTACAAGCAGGTTTTACCAATAGAATTGGAATCCGGCTCATGGAAACTTTGAAAATCTCAAACCTCCCAAATCCCCATCATGAAAGATCGTGTGTATTACTTGATTTTCTAAAGTGAGGAGACATACATTAAAAAAATATTTCTCTTATTGTTACATTTCAGGCACGTTTACTGTTAGCTGCTTGGCTTCATTATGTATCATAGTCTGAATCTACAAATCAAGTGTAATTAGACTTAGCAAACTGATTGGATTTCTAATTAAGCTACATTGGAAACAATGCACAATCAGTAAATACTCTGACTAGGTACATTTTAAAGAGCAACTCTTGGGCTTTTTGCTGATGACTAGACACCAGTGTCATTAAATTTGTTGGTGGCAAGCAAATTTTAAAGCTAAAATAGAGGCAATTAGTAAAGATCTTGAAATATTTAATCACGTTTGTCCAATTAGTATGCAATTAGGCAGTGGTGTGGCGTGGGACAGGCATTCTGCTTCTGTGCTTGGTGCAGAAGGATCCCTTTGAAATTTTGCTGTTTAGTTTATTGATATATAAAACGGAAGTTATGGTTGTAATTTCCAATTTAAAAAAAATACTGTGCAGATGGTCTGACTATATATTTAACAATGTTAAACAAATCCAAACAAGGGAAGCATGGTACCTGAAATTACACAGCTGTGATCTGTGAATAAGCTCTGGATCATAGTAGATTACAGCTGTGCTTATCTCAATCCTTGAAACCGCCAGGCATTTTACACTGGAGAAATCTGGAACCTGATAAGCTCGCCCAACAGGTCTTAAAATGATTGGCATCTCCTTACTTGAGCAGATGCACCCTTCCTGGTGGTTAGCTCAGCTCCTAGGTCTGCACCTCTGAGTTCCAGTGGGTTAAATTTTATGCAGAGGGAGGGATGGGAAGAGATCCTGCAAGAAGTTGATCTGGGAGGTATCAATAAGCTGGTCAGCAATGTTACTTGATGTTCTCGTTGCAAACCAAGAGCTCCTATCTACTTAGCTATATCCTTGGGATGGGGCAATGTCAGTGGGAGGTTTGGCATGCCCACTGCAAAAGGAAAGAAGAATGTCCCTTGTTTTAAACACTTAATTTGCATTGCCCCGCCACAAAATAGAGTACTAGTCTCTTTAGTTTTGCTGGAAAGCCAAGGGCATTTTCCTGACATTCTTGTTTGGATGATCTTTGGAAAGGCAATACCATTTCCATTTTAAGAGAAGGCTATGGAAAGGTCACAGGGCCATATGTGTCTCAATCAGCAGTTAGACGGACGGCTGACTGACCTCAAAGACACCTGGAAAGTGCCATTCCATGGAGTTGTCAGAGAAGACAATGAGGTGATTGTAAGAGAAAATGAGGAACATAAACGGTGGTAGGGGGTGGTTGGGAGTAGGAAGGGGGGCTGGGAGGAGTGGAGGGATGTACTAAGAAGAACTCACTATGTACCCAGGTATTCTGTGGAACTTACTCGAGACAAACGAATGTCTCCCATTTTCTTCTGGGATATTGACTTCATGCTTTGTCAGATTTAACAATCTAAATACCATCTTAACTGGGAAATGAAAAGATGTTTATGGATAAATAAATTTGTCTTTCTAAACCCTGGTAACCTAATAGGGTAAAATATGTTGAATCTCAGGAATCTAAGGAGGGATTTGTGGACGTAGATCCAGTTCTCCTAGGTGCACCGACATTTCATGTTACCAGATGTAAAATAGTCTGTTGGATAACTTGGAAACCAATGGGAGGAAAACCTCCTAGGTACTTACGAATGTAAAGGGAAGAGTTCAAAAGAAAAGTAAAATAAAAAATGTCCTTGAAAAAAAATGACAGGTGAATTTATGTGGAGTATGGGATTACAGTACCTAGGAATATAAGACTTTATAATAGGTTTACTGGGAATTTAGTTTAGGAAGCCTTTATCATATTTATTTACATATCTACCTTCTTTCTCTAATTCTGAAGGCATTTTTTTTTTCCGTCTAACTTTCTGGAAGCAGGTTACAATTATCATAAGTCAAAGCCAGACATTTTGAAAGCTTTGAGTATAATTAAATTTTATACTGAGATTTAATTACATTCTTAATTAATTCTATATTTAGAATTTTCATAAATTTATAATTCTAAATATAGAGAATTCTAAATTTAAAAATTTAGAACATTAGTGAATAAGTTAGCCATGCATTGTACTTCTGTCTTACTCTTGCCTGAGCAGGAATGGGATTCTAGACTGAAGATATCTGCTGCTGGGCATGGTCCCAGTGAAGTCTTGAGGGCTAATGCATTCTCAGGACCTTCCGCCACCTAAGCCGATAAGGTAGGGAAGATTATGTTGATTTTTACAAAGATGTGGAAGAACAGTACTTGAGCGAGTTTGACAAGGCAAGTAATTTTGTGCTCGGCATAGCCCTTCTTTGCTTTGTGGTCTTTCTACAGTATTCCTCGTGCCCCCGCCCCCGGGGTCTCTATGTTTCTCTCTGTGGTTTTTCTACACCCCACTCCTACAACCTGCTCTTGGAAAGCCTTCTGGATAGGACTGACCAAGTTCAGCAAATAAAAACACAGGATGCCCCGTGAATTTTGAATTTCAGATAAAGCCATGAATAATCTTTTTTAGTATATAATGGAGCCCATATATTACATGGAATATACTTATACTAAAAATTATTTGCTTATCTGAAATTCAAATCTAGCCAGGAGTCCTGTATTCAATCTGGCAATCCTACTTCTGGAACACATTCACACTAAGATATAAGTCATTAAGAAAAGCATCATCTTTCTCCCAAGGACAAGTCTTTTTGTGTGTGTCAATCAGAAACTTAGGTTATAGGTGGATAGCCTAATGTTGAAATTTTAGGCATCCATTAAGGTACTGGTTCTCAATTTTGGTTGCATATTATAATCACCTGGGGAGCTTTTAAAAACTCAGGCCAAAACCCAAAACAATTAAGTCAAAATCTCCAAGGGTGAGACCCAGCCATCAGTATTGTTTAAAGCTCCCTAGTGATTCCAAAGTACAGCCAAATTTATAAACTATTGAACTAAGGAAGGGTTCTCAAGACTGCACATTAGAACCACTGAGAGAATTAAAAAAAAAAAGAATGCTTATGTCTGGACCCCAACCCCAGAGGGTCTGACTTAACTGGTCTGGGTGGGGGTCTGGCATCCACAGTTTTTAAACCTCCCTGTGAGATAATCACTGAATTAGAAGACATGCAAAAGGGTCTTTTGAGAAGCAATGGGTCAGCCTAGCACTTTATAAATCACATCAGAGTCCTAACGTGCCTGTATATAAAGCTATATGTGATGCTTGGTTCCTGCAGGAAAAGATCCCATCTCTCCCCACAGGATCAAATTTATCTGTTGCCCAATGTAAATCAGGGTCTTATAGTTTGGAGACACTTAGGATCCCCCTGACAGTTGCCTTGGGAAAAAAAATCAGATGTGACTGTACAGTATTGAAGGCAATTAAAAAAAAAAAGAATAAAACTGTACCCTGCTGAGCCAGATGGGTAGATGAGGGAGCTGCCATGGAATAAATGATTATCAGGAGATCTAGACAACCAAAACGAGAAAGAGGCTGGACATGAAAAAAATGGACAAAGGAAAAAAAAGATTCCACAAAAAGAGTGGGATGGGAATGAAAATATTAAGAAGGATTAATTGAACCCAAATGAAGCTTAGCTTGGTAGGAGATATTTTTGTTTTGTTGTATTTTATTTTTGCCACAAACCAAAACAAACCCTAAGGATGTGATGTGTGTGAGTGACAAGCAGCAACTAGGAGGGACTAGTGACAAAATTGGCTGAAATCATACTAACATATGCTGTTGAGTAAACTCACTCTAGACAGTTGATAGACGTCAGATCCGAATTACTTGTGACCCAATGTGCCCTTACAGCAACACGTATTTGTCCATCTGTCATAGATTGCACAGTCCAGAAAATGAGAATTCCTCCAAGGCACTGGCCCTGACAAGAGAGTAGCTAGGCTAAAAACAGATGCGGGGGAGGACCCAGAGCAGGTACCAAAGCCCCCTAAGAAGAGTGTGAGCAGATCCAGAGCTGGGTTGAGGTCGGGGACTGATGGAGAAGAGCAGAGGCTTACCCCAATGTGTGCACGTGAGTACTTGTGTGTATTTTGAGGATGATCCCAGGTGACGCTCAGCAGGCACTGAGGAGTAGGTAAAACAAGAAGAAATTGGAAATGTATGCTAAAATTCCAGAGGAAGTTGGGCAGCTTTCTGCTGAATTGAAGCCTCCTTCCAGGCCCCTGTGACCCTCCTCTGAGAGTATGGTCCCACTGCTAGACACAGACGCGGGTCTAGAGGTGCACCAGGATGATTTGCAATGCCTGCCTTGGACAGAGACTCTTTGAATGGAAGTTGACTTCTTCAGAGCCACTGCAGAAGGAGCAGCCTCCAGGCCCATGTTTTGTACCATAACCCGAACCCTTACCCACACTGCCTGTCTCACAGCTAACTGGGACAGGTGTGGGTATCCTACTGCATAGCAGAAAACTCTCGAATTGGACAGCACCTGTAACTTCAGAAAAACTTCAAACCGAGTCAATCAGATTTTCTCTCTCGGAAGTACGAACTAAGACATTTTAACAGGTATGTTCAAATGGTGGGAAGGGGGACTGCTTGGGGTAGAGCTGGGGCAGGAGACGCCCAGGTGGGTCATGTTTAGGGGGATTGGAAACCTTGACGAAGCAAAGGCAGCAAATAATAGAAAAGAAATAGCAAGAGAGATGGCAGAGATGTGTTGAGAAATGACGACACGTGGGCAGAAAGAGATGATACTGCCTTTCGACGGAAGAGTAGCTGATTCCTGGAGCCTCACTGATTTCTAAAGCGTTTTGCAGTTCACGGTCCAGTTCCAGTCTGTGGGTATCCCTACAACAACACTCTGTCCCCTTTTCTTGTATTCTGAATGGGGCTCTTTGGCCCTAACCACAGGCATCCAACTAAAACAGAAGGGCACAAACTAGTTTGTAGCCCCCAGGGGGAAGAGCTACTAGTAAACAGGCACATGAGAAGAATCCCCCCTCTTCTCAACACCCTTAATGGGTCCCCATCGGACAGGTCCTAAGTGCTATATAGTGGGGCTCTGGGCATCTTCTCAGGACTACTTGTTCTTTAGTTCTTCAGAGCCCCCCTCCCACCATCCTGGCTTGACAGTGCTCTACCAGCTTTCCCCAGGCTTCCAACTATAGGTTGCTATAATTTATAGTCTCACAATAATATTTTAAGCCATTGCTCATTTCAGCCCCAGTCCCGAGTAGAACACCTATCCTGAAGATCTTAGTAGCTGCAGAGCTGACTCTTGGGTTGACAGGAAAAAAGAAGCTGTCCCCTTGGACTTAACCCTTCCTGTGCCTCACATTCCTTATTTGTAAAATGGGAATTGTAACCATAATTATGAGAAATTAAATGAATTAACACATGCAAAGCATTTAGGAGCGTATCCAGGAAATATTAAACTCAATAGACATAAGTGATTGTGTCCTACGTTCCGTTCTTCTCTCAGGGACTTCCATTCTTTTTATAAACCCACCTATCTCCACTTCCCTAACTTGAACGCCCATCAAAGGTGAAGCTGTCTCTTTACGGTTGGCCTAATTGTCACCAGCAAAGCCTATTAACAATTCCCGGCAGGTAAAAATAGAATCTGGGTAATAAAGTCTAACCTGTTTTTTTCTTTTCCTTTGTCCTTCTGGTTTAACTTGCTTACAGGGTGCCGCGCGCAGAGGCCTCGCACCTAGCACTTCAGACCGGCAGTTCCTAGCGCAAAATGGCTGCACCAGACACAGCTCAGCGGGCCGTGTGCAGAAGTGCAGCAAGTGACGCCTCAATGCAAGACGGCGGCGGTGGGTCGTGTGCAGAGACGCTGCTCCGGCACTGCGATCTGCCCCACCTCCCGCTGCCGGGAGCCCTAAAAAGCAGCCCCGCCCACGGCCTGTGGGGGGAGCATGCGCTCTAGAGCTGAGCGCGCACCTCTCCGTTCTTGGATTCAAGAATGAAGCTTTTCTTTGCTTCTGAAACAACTCGGTCTCGTTCTGTTGGCTCCAGCAACACCAGGCAGAAGCAGCCTTGTTGGGGACCGACTAGGAGGCTCTGGAACATGTCTTTGACCAAACACCCTCATTATGCTGCCTATTCCTCCTTCCCTTGCTTTGTCTCAGGTGTGGAAAGCACTTTAATGTGCTAATGGAGACGATATCCCACCTTTGTTAATCAGCCCATTTGGAATTCCAATGAAGGGCAGTTCAGGCTGCTCAGACTGGGATTATTTTAGGCGTGAATATTCGAAATGATCATAGAGCTTCACCCCCCATTTAACCTGATGGGAGACTAGAAAGCATGGCCATTGTGTCAGCATCAGAGCTCAGATGGAAGCAGTGTCGATCGGTGTCTCCTATGGTTATTATCTGGGCTGCTAAAAAGAGCAAAAAGCTAAACATAGCAAAATGACTAATCATGACTGAATAACATCAACAGAATCGTAATGACCATTTACTATCCACGCCCACCAAAAATAAGGCATTATGCTGACCAGTGTATGCAAATGATCACCCTTAGTCCTTCAACAAGTCTGTGAGGTATATAAATGTTTTCAACTGTATTTTTATCGATGGGAAAACTAAGGCCTCAAGAGGTTAAATGACTTTTCCAACAACATAGCTAGCAAGGGATAAAGCCAAGGTCTGAAACCCAGTCTGCGCACCTGTAAAGCCCAAGTTCTTGGCCTCCATACTGCACGGGACATGATAACCCAAGTGGTTATGACTTGGTGCTGGTTGCAGAATCTCTACGCTGCGTGTGTTCGAGTCCCATGCTGGGGGTCTTAGAATGCACGATAAGGAGAAAAACAGACTTTAGGAATAGACAGAAGTACGTGGAGCTCATCTGCACCTTTTTTTTTTTAATGTTCTGTTTTTAAGGACAGCAATAAACAATTGAGCAGATTCTCCTTTTTGGACACGCTGATTCTAAGCTGAAACATTTTGTATATTCTGGGGAAATCCAAAAGGTTCAGAGCAGAGATTTAAAAACAAAGCAGGTCATTGATCAGAAATATACTTAGCTACATTTCATGTGAATTTTATTTGGCTTTGAGAATTCTCTGTGAATTTCCAGAGGCCTCTTCAAGTAAATGATGGCCCTCTGGAGAGTCATGAAAACAGTCGGGGAATCTTTGTCTCTCCTCCCCCAACCTCTCCACCCCCAGTTGGTAGGTACTCCTGTCTTTGCTACACACTTTTGGAAGGGAGAGAGTGATCACATGCAGCTTAAATTTTATTCATGGAAAAGTATAGTTAAGAAGTAGGTAGCTTCCCTCTTAAGTGTGATGCTTTGTGTAGCTCTGTGCTTTAGTCACCATGCTTCCTTAGTGAGATCTTCCCAGAGGACTGAACACGGTACCCACGAGAACTGTATTTTTTGCTGGTCCAAAACTTTTTGGTGGGGAGATATTTGTGCATCAAACGCAATCTCTCCTGCAGACTACAGTTGCCTGCCAATCTGCGCAGCTGGTGCAGGACTCAGCTACTTTGAGAGAGGAAGGAAGATGGCTTTCTCCTTTCAGCCTCCTCCCCCTAGCCCCCCTCCTCCTGGTGATACTGCTCCCCCTCCCCGCATATTGTACAAAACCACGTGGATTTGCTGAACAGGTCTGTAAAATTAATTATACTGTGAGTGCTTGGTAACCAATGAATTGTAAATTGTACATTATTAAAACAGCATCAGAGCTCTGACTGATCTATTATTCTTTGGGGAATGAACAAAGATAAGAGCTCTATGTGCTTTAGAGGTCTTTCTTGCCACCTTCCAGCAGGCATGGAGAGGAAATATCAAGTATTTTTGTTTTGTTTTTCTGCCTGCTGAATTAAATAGAAAGTATCCTTTTTTTCTGCCTGTTATTAAATTGTTATATGTGTCCTCACAGTTCTGTTTGTAGCCTCTAATAAGGTAGTGGGCACTCAATAAATACTATTCCCCAGCAATTGTGATAATATGTATCCATATATGCTCCTACACAAAAGCAGTGCCATGTCAACCTACTGTGAACAGAAGATATATGATATGACATGGCATGGTAATGAAATAAATTGTTGATATAGTGCTTTTCTGCAACAGCTCAGGAAGAATTCAGAGTAAACAGTAGGAGACATAAAAAACATCGCTGAGTATTTGCCAGGGGCTTTATGGCTTCAGTTGAAAAGGAAGAATCTGGAAGAAACGGTTTTTCTTGTCTCTCCCTTCTAGGCACAATAGGATGACCCCTGGGAGTTGTTTGTGAACCTCTCTTCTTACTGAACTATCTCCCTGATGCAGAATTTCTCAGCATCTTTCTCCCTGCCATGATGGTTCCTTCCGGGTGCATCACACAGTTCTCCATGGAAACTTTCTCTTTCCACAACTGACCAAGCCTGCTGGCCCTGGGAGTGGAACTACCAGTCAGCCTCGCAGCATTACCCTTACAAGCGGGCGTTCTAGCTAAGAGAACTGATGCAGGTACAAGGCAAAGCTCATGTCATTCCACCCCCCAAATAAACCAAAATGTTTCTCAACCCACCATTTCAGGAGGAAATAGGGTGCCTCAGAACTAGGCTGTGCAGGACCAGATGTGCAATTGGTAGGGCCAAAAGAAAATGCCAGCCCCATGCTCAAAAATTCTGAAGAATTTCAAGACAGTGATAGCAAAGCATTAAACTAAGTGTAGGCTCTTCTAAGGGCAGAACCCTGAACAACCCCACAGGCTACACACCCAGGAAGCCAGCCCTGGTGCAGAGGGACGTTTGCTCAATGTTTTGTGAGGGCTTCTGAATGTTTGGTGCACTTTACTGTTCTAGTGGCCTGATTGGGCCATCAGACAAATTGAGGATTTCTTCTGGCTGGGGGAATATACTATCATCCATTCCTTTTCCCACCTGGAGCTACAGTAGGGTCACTTCTCCCATCTCCATGGTCAGAGGGCAGCCATTCTCAACATGAGACTGCCATGGCAAAGAGGTCGAAGGGGAAAGATGTTTTATGATCAAATCTGAAAAGGCTATGGGGGTGGGGGGGGAGCTCAAAAAAGCATGAGAGAGACAGAGAAAGACAGAGACAGAGAGACAGAGAGATTGCCATAGAAGAGTAGACAGAAATCAACTTCCTGATAGAACATTTATCCTTAGACATAGTTTCTCATGATTTTTCTGAGCACTACATTGTTGCCATCTCCTTGCTCTCCAAAGAACTCCTGTGATTTTGAAGGAGAAGATGGCAATCATTTCTTGTGTTTTATTTTCAGTGAGCATATTCTCACCTATTCCTTCATATTTAGTTTGGTACAAGGAAGCAGGAGAGATGACCGAGAGACATGAGGACAGAGTGGTGACATGCTAACAGGGAGGACTGGGGAAAGAAACCATTATACAAATGGCTTGAGGGAATGATGTAATCACAGCGGAGAGCAGCTGGTGGACAGGTAGGAGGGGGACAGGATGAAGGTGGTATTAATGAGCTGTACCCAGCCCAGCAGGTCTAACTTCCTGCAAGACCTTCTGATTTCTCTGTGACCCTCTCTCTTTGTGAGGACGTCAACCTGGCTGTTGTCCTAGAAGAACAGACGTGTTCAGCTGGACAGGCATATGGAAGGTATTCAGGCATATGTCTTCCTTTCAGTATCCTTATAGCCAGAATTTTATGTGAGTACTTTAGGGGAATAAATAGATCAGCCCCAAGGGACACTGGTCCAGGTGATAAATTCAGTTAAGATAAGAAAAGAAAACCAAACAGAGCAATAGCATATCTTATTCATTTGCTGCTTTTGTTGTAGAAAATGGTTTTTGCTGTCGACACAGAAGAAAACCAGCCGAAGTGGTTAAAGTACTGTTCTAGCCGCACTGGAACAGCCCTTGCTGGTCATCAGAAAACTAAGCCAGAAGGTTGCACCTTCCCCTAGACAGGCAGAAGAGGTTCCTGCAGGCGATAGGCCCTATTTATGAGTGTAGTGTGCCTTAAAATTCAAAAGAGGGCAGCAGATAACTGACACTGCCTGTAGGACCAGGAAAGTGTGTAACCTGAGGAATGTCAGCAGGAAAATCTGCTGGTTTATCAAGACTCACATCCTACAAGGGTTAGCTGAGCCAGAAATTTGTGTTTCTGGAACTGTGTGTTTAACATCGAAGCAAATATTTGATTCATGGGATCTAATGAGCTTTGGTGACGTTGAGGGCAAGTGTGGGCCTATTGCCCACCACGGCAGCCTCATACCACGTTATTTAGTGGTTTAAAAGCTGTGATGCCGATGTCAGCAAAGTCAATGCCGAAGTACAGGAGAAATGTCCATGAGGGTGAGGTGGAGAGACTGCCTGTATGCTTTTGCTGCCTTGTAAGTACTTTTGCTGATATTCTGAAATGAGTAGGATGGAGTGTACACAGTCTCTCCCTACTTGGTAAATTCCACAGGGACTGAGATTCCCAGAGTATGGAAGAAAGTGATTCTCTTAGTCTCTTTGAGATTTTCCAGTGCTTCCAGAAGAAAGTGTATGATGGGAAGGACAGGCCCCAGCTCCCGGGAGATTGGGGTTTCAGGGAGGCTGGGGGCAGGTGGGGTGGAGAAGGAGAAAACATTGCAGACGGGGAAGAGGCCGGAAGCACTTGGGTTAAAAGCAAAGCACAGTCCTCAACCCAATCCTGCAGAGTTAAAGTGTTAGGATTTCATCCCTAGGATCATTTCTTTGTGATCCTGTTTCCTAAAAAGAGTGATAATCAGGTGTTGATTCCAAACACAGCCTCCCAGAGAAATTCTTCTGTGTCATTTGGCAGGGACAAACAGTGAACAGAAAGGAATCTTCTTTTTAAAATCAACCGTGAAATGATATTGCAAGGCTCATAATAGTCTTTTAAAAACATTTGACCTGGCTTTAAGTAATTATTTTCATTCTTGATCTTCTTTTTTACAAAAAGCATTTTAAAATCATGTCATCTACCAAGAAAGCATCAAATACGTAAAGAATCTAGAAGATGTTGCCTTTTAAAAGTTAAACCTTCTTTATTTTGAGCACATTTTTGATTTCTAGAAAGAATGAAAGGTTTTTTACTCCATCAGCAAGTTAGATTACACTGTGAAGAATGTCCATTGAGACTTGGGAAAATGCACATTATTTTTTTTTTCCATAACCTAAAATTAACAGCTGCTATACTGTCTAGGTACACAACCGATGCTAGACAAAGGGTTTCTGAAACACATGCCCTAAAATTGTGGACTGATTTAATATTAAACAATTACTATGGAGCTGAGGAAATCAGCCCCTTTACAGATGTTGGCAAACAGAGGATTCTCTTCATATGTATTATAATAAAAAACAGACTTGGCAAGTGCTAACTGGTCTACAGCGATTGTGTATTTCTTTGTATTCTTTAAAATATTGAGGCAGGAGATCATTTTTTACTAGTGTTTCACGTGTCATGGAATTAGAGCTGCAAATTGATAAACAAATTGATAGGGTCTCTAGTGCCCCATAGGGTCATGGACTTCTGGGGCTTTTGTAGGTATCCTTGGAGTCTACTTGTAGAATAATATAATCCAGAGTAATCATGAGATCTTTCACCTCAAAATAACTCTAGGCAAAATGATACATTTCTCTTTTCCAGAGAAGTCATCTCTAGAATTTCAAAAAAATAGTTTTGTTCTCCTGAACATAGCTCTCTCAGGAATGACTCCAGTCGATCCTCAAATTATAAATGCAAAAGAAACCCAACAACAACAACTGATGGGAACATACTGTGTAGCACAGGGAACTCTACTTAATGCACTGTGCTGTCCTAAATGGGAGGGAAATCCAAAAGGGAGGGGATATATGTATAGCTGATTCATTTTGCTGTTCAGTAGAAGCTAACAAAACATTGTAAAGCAACTATACTCCAGTAAAAGTTAATTAATAAAAAATGCAAAAAGAAAAAAGAAAAAGAAAGAAAATGGCTGTATTTACAAAATTTTCATAGGAAGAAAATGATCCACGAGAAAAAAGAAATATACGTATCACAACAAATAAGAACCTGATAATACAAATAACCATAAATCTATTGAACTTAATAAAGTTAAGGAGACTGCAGATTGGAAGTCCTGAATTTTGCTGGCAGCTCTGACCTTCCGCTAGGTCATCTTACAAAAGGCACATTTTTACATTTCAGAGCCTCAGTTTCCTTTTTGGTAAAGTAAGGACATTTGAATTTACTTAAACATTCTTATCTTATGATTCACTGAAGTATTGCAACTGACCCTGATTTCTTTCCCTGTTGAATTAATCTTGGCTTTAGTTTATAACAAAGCATAGCTACCAGAAATTATGTTAAGCATACATTATAAAGATAGACTTTTCTAAGCTATGAAGAAATAGACAAAGTTTAATGCTGCTTTTAACTTTTGTTTCTCTCTTAAATACCACCTGGAATCCCGTGTACCACTTCAGTGTTATGTCTTTGGTTTTCAAAGTTGTTTCTCTACCAGGAGAATATTATTAGGGTGCCAGATTATTGAGCCCTGAGCATGGGAGTTTATGTGTGGAGTTCCTCCCTCTGCCCCCATCCTCAGCATCTCTCTCAGTCCTGTAGCACTTAGCTATCTATCAGAAAATAGATCAAAAAGCAAACAAGCCTTCCGCCTGACCATGTTAACAGCAAAATCAACAGCTATAAGGCCACCATTTTAATTTCCTGTAAACCATCATCTATCTTTTTCACTATCTGCAGTGCCTTCTCACCACTGCAGTTCCTTATTGCTTTTCAGACTCCCACTTTTTCTCAAATCCTTCTTCATCCATCCACATTTATGACATTTATGTCTTCTATATGCAGAGTACCCCTGGGTTATTCTGGAGAAAGCGAAATGACAAAGAAAGCAGTTTCTGCACTTAAAAGGTTTAAAATCTTGGTCTCCCTGAAAGGTTTGTGCGTTGTTGAAATCTTTGTCCTCCCTACTGAGGACCCAAGTGCGCACACCTCCCTTGCTCCTGCATGCTTGATAACCCCATTTTCATACTGGACGAGGGCAAGTACATTTTTAGGCCTTAGAATATGAATAGAGGCAAGAATTATTAGAAGAAAGGAACTAACATATACTGAAGAGTTCATACGGCTGACACTATGTTAGGGGCTTTGCACACATGATCCTCATAAAAACTCTTACTGCTAACTATTGTAACCCCATTATAAAAGAAAGCTTTAATAAAGCTCAGAGAGGTTAAGTACCTTGCCTAAGGCCACACAGTAAGTGGCAGAGTTCAGAATCTAATTCCACAGACTTGCTAGTGTTTCCTTTTATAAAGTTCTTATTCACAATTTTGAAAAAGGGGAAGCCAGTGTCTCTATGCTTTTAAATTCATAAAAATCGTATATAATTTAAACAAGAAGAAATCTATTATATGAAATGAAGGTACAATTTTATCGTATCCCAATTTTACACGCATATGGTATTTTAACATTTGCTAGCCATGAATTAGGACAGTTCTAAGGCAAACACAACAGATTGGGGCAAGTCCAATTAGGCTGTTTTTCTGCATCATGTTAAAGGCAGTCCCTTAGGATGATATAATATCCTAGGAGAAACGAAATATTTTTTTCTAAATTTGTTTATCCAGAAGACTCTCTTTACCATTAAAGTAATACTGCTCATTGTTGCCTGTGCAGGCACACCTTCTCCAAACATTTTTTGGGTCATCACATAGATAAAATGACAGAATGTAATGATTTGGAATGATGTATAAGAGGGGGGTAGAAACTTTCTTTTATGTCTTTCCTTAGAAATTTTAAGAGTTAATGGAATGGGTAAAGCAAAGTAGGTTATTATGAGTGCCTTGAGTCATGGACAGACTGGAATGAGAACCAAGGTGAAGGAGGACTCGGCATCTTGCCTGTAGTCTTGTCCCAGCAGCCGCAATCCACAGTCTCACTTTTGAAGCCCTCTCTCCTATGCATCCCCTGCTAGTAAGAACTTCTCTTCTCCCACTAGATAGTATTCCCATGACCTTTTGTTGATATTGTTTTGCCCTGTCCTCTTTACTTGATCGGAGCTCCTGGAAAATTGGAAAGTGGTGAAAAAGAAGGAGAAACACACCATGCGTGTCATGACAACAATAGCCGAAACCTACATAACGTTTTACAGCTTACAAAATACTGTTTCTCAAAATGGGGTTCCTGGGGGGCTTGTCTTAGATTCCCAGGGAAAAGCTAAAATGCAGATTCCTTGTTCCCCCCCATACCTGATGAATCAGAATCTCAGTGGAGGGGAGGGAGGGATGGGTGGAACTCAGGAATCTAAAACTTAAAACTCTCTTCCGATGATTTTTTAATATATACCAAAATTATAGCCATTGTCTTATAAAATATTTTCATATATCTTACTGTTTTGTATTGTTCAAGAGCCCTCTGTGCTAGGTAATTATTAATATATACCCGTTTTACAGATGAGGTGATTGGAACGTGCAAAAGTTACTTGCCTGAGGAGACACAGCTAATTAGCTGTAGAGCTCTGAGTAGCACCCAAGTCTTGCCTTGGCCACATAGTCTGTGACCCCTCCCCACACCATGAGGCCTCTGTTGAATGGATTTAACAGAGGATATAACAGTGGAGGATAATACAGGGTTCAAATTCTTTCATGCTTTTGGTTTTGGACTTAAAAATTCATCACCAAACCCGAAATCACATAGATTGCCTCCTATGTTTTCTTCCAGAAATTTTACAGTTTTCCATGTTACATTTAGGTCTATGATCCATTTTGAGTTAATCTTTGTGAAAAGTGTAAGCTCTGAGTCCAAGTTCATTTTTTGGTACATGGACATCCAAAGGTCTCAGTGTCATCTGTGGAAAAGACTATCCCTTCTTCACAGAATTGCCTTTGCTCCTTTGTCAAAGAGCTTTGATCCTTGTTGTAAAAGTACTTTACTTCTATTCTCCTTTTTAAAAGGCAGCCAGGGCCTTCCCTGGTGGAGCAGTGGTTGAGAGTCTGCCTGCTGATGCAGGGGACACGGGTTTGTGCCCCGGTCCGGGAGGATCCCACATGCCGCAGAGCGGCTGGGCCCGTGAGCCATGGCCGCTGAGCCTGCGCGTCCGGAGCCTGTGCCCCGCAACCGGAGAGGCCACAACAGTGAGAGGCCCGGGTACCGCAAAAAAAGGCAGCCAGGTCAGTCCTAAATGTAATGACTATTTGTTTAGGATTAGGACCCCATCCTTTTAGGAAGGAACATGAGGTAATTTGTAGATGAGAATATGACCTAAACCCCCTAAGAGTGAATTGGAACAGAATCCATCCATACTGAGGTTTGTGGCCCTGGATTAGAGATAGAAAAACCAGGTTCTAGACCTGACTCCACCATTCACATTTTGGACTTGTCTCCTTCACTGGAAAACTGGGGGGATATTACAAGACATATGCTTACTTATCATATGATTAGTAAGGTAATTACTAATAAGGTTACTGATCATAGGATTCCGCTTCTAGGGCCCCACATCATAATAAGGGTAGTGAAACTTCCATCTGGAAAAGGGTCTCCCATTCTGGCAGCAAGCTTGTTCTTTCAGAACTGACTCATGAGGATTCACTGCATTTCTTGCGGCTGATCTATGATACCCACGTCACTTCACCAGTCCCAGAGAGCAGAGGCCTAAGACACATGCAGAGACCTGATCATGCAATCTTCCTGAATACCCCCTGCCTGCGGCTTACATCCCAGACCCATCACATCCTGAGCCTGTGTAGCCATCCCTCCTAGCCCCATGTTTTCATTTCTGACACTGAGGTGTCTTTGTTTACTTATCCCAGCTGGGATCAGGAATGTTTCTTTCTTTCTTGGAGATATTGGATCCCTGTTCAGCCTCTCTTCTCTCCTTCTCAATCTCTCCTTCCAACTCCCTCTGCCCAAGGCTGACCACACTCCCTCACTCTCAAGAACACACAGCTTATCTATTTTCCATGTTTAAGGCAGCCAAAGGCTTTAAAAGATAATGAAAATCTCTCAACTGCACTGTTGAGTTGCAAAGAATTTGCTAGATTTGCTGGCACAGAGAGTTACAGGAATGTTCCTCTAGTACTTTGTGGTCTGGAATCCCTGGAGGGTCAGGAAGCTACAGGAAACACAGACATGTGAAAATAATTATACTATAGCAAGGGGTGTGTTGGCTCTTTGGGGAATGAGGGGGAGAGGCATCATATACTTCTTGCAGAAGAGGGGACAGTTGGGTCTCACAGGATGGTGAGGAGGTCAACAACAGCCTAGACTGGGAGTGGGGGTGAAGGGATCCAGGCAGGGGTAGCACCAGGTACAGAGGAAGGGAAGCATAAAAAAGCGTGCTATTTTGGATGTGGATAGATCAGCCCTACCCACAGATGGGCAAGTTGACTTAGCTGGTTTGGCTGGCTGGGCAGGTGCCCCTTCCCCCACCACCACCATGTTCCACGTGTGTCCTTCCTGAGCCTGCTCTTTTCTTAACACTCAGGAAATCAATCATACTCTGTCAAGACTAGAGAGATAAGCATGCTTTGCCGTCTAGCACCAGCAGGACGAGACCTTCAGTGCAGCTGAAGCATAGACTGTGCTTAAGGGCAGCCAGAAGTAAGGGAGAGAAAGGACTGGTGGGAAATGAAAGTTGAAGGATCCTTCCACCCAGGTCATGGGGGCAGGAAGAGGACCTTGCCTAGCCCTGGGTTCTTCTTCTATCTTACGGTGCAGCTCCAAGGAGGAAGCCGCGCACCCTGTGTGCTGTGGGGATCTGAAGGAAGCACGTGGATTGCTACGCTCATTCAGCAATGGCAGTGACTTTTAGGAACCGAATTGGCTGGCACCCTGATCTTGGATTTCCCAGCCTCCAGAACTGGGAGAAATCAGTGTTTGTCGTTTAAGCCACCCAGTCTATGGTACTTTGCTATGGCAGCCCCAATTCACTAAGACAATAAGGAATTTGGAAAGAGTGACATGTTTGTAGAAACCATAAAATGCTGTTTCAAATCTACCACACTTGAGAGGCAGAGAGGACAAGAAGGCAGTTGGATATATTGGGCTGAAGCTCAGCTGTGAGTCAGTGTAGATGAAGGGGCAAATGAGTTACTGAGTGCTCTGGGAAGATAGATACACTGTTAAGGGGATATTCTTAATGCAGAGCAACAAATATTTTACCATGCCCTGGTTAAGCACTGCAGGGCATGCAAAGATGAATTCTGCACAGCCTTCTATTTTAAGGAGGCTACTTTGTTTTAATTATGGCCATGGACTCAGGTCCAATATGTACAAAAAGTATTTCTAAGAAGTATCGCTGAAGTAAGGTGTAAAATTAACGTCTACAAGTTTAGGTCTGTTTCCCTGGCTTTCTCTCAGGTTTGACATATAAGTACGTACCCCTTTTGTTTTCATTCCTTTTTTTCCTTCCGATTACTTATGAGATTAAACCAAATTCTAGGATATGATAAACATGAGAATTGATTTACTTGCTCTTTATTTTCTATCTTACTTTATGCTTAAACATAACATGGCTAACTCATAGCTGTCCAAAAAATGAAGGGTGCATCTTTACGAAAATCTCCAATCTTAGGAATTAAAGTGGAGAGAGAATGGAGGAAGGTTAACACAGTTTACTTACTTTTTAGAGCAAAACACCTTTTAAAAAGATATTTTCCTGTATGTTGGTTAACTATTTTTAGGTAAACACACACACACACAGACACACACGCAGCTACAGTCTCTCAATTGACTGCTAAAGCTTATGAAATGTGCAGTAAATATTTAAGAAAATGCTTAAAATATTTAAGAAAATATTTAAACATTTAAGTAAATATTTAAGAAATATTCTAAAATATATGAATTTGCATGAAGGACAACTGCAGGACTGCCGTACGCTCCTTTAGAAATTAAACTTTGGAATAAAAGATAAAATTTTAGAATTTGAATTTAATAGGCATGCTAAAAGTGCTGATATGCACTTTATAGCATCACAAATTGAGAAACGGTAATTTAAAGCAAGTAATGGTATCTTGTTTCACCAGAAATTTGTATATTTTGCCAATACTTTTGTAATATCTTAGAAAATCTCTTTCTAAAGTATGAGGTTTCTTATTGAAAAAATTCAGATACAGTGGATTCATATAGAAAATTTGTCTTCGGTCTCTTTATTTAAACATTTTAAATTTAATTCCTCTTTAATTACATTTTAGCCTGTGGCATACACGTAACACATTTTGTTCTTCCCCCAGAAACTGATGTGTTTACTCTTTTATGGACTCAAAGGGGCTTTTCAAATTAACTTCAATTTTTATGGCCCCTTTTTCATATCCCATGTGTGAATTTACTGTGCAGACTTATGAATGATGGAACCACCTTCGGCAGCTGACTATCGAATTGCTTTGCTTGGGTGAGTATAGAAAACCTTTGGCAATGTGGTTCAGACCCGAGTTTAGCACTTAAGCGAAACTTTTTAGAACTGGCCAGGATATAAATCAATATGAAGGAGGCACCTGAACGCAAAAACACATTTTTAAAAATTCATTAAAAATTTGAAATTATTTTCAATTAAGTTTCTACGACTGAAGTTCATCTCTCTTGAACAAATTAGTTCCCTTTTTAAGAGTTTTCTTTATCTTTTCAAGTACCTATTGTATCAGTGCTCAAGGTAGAACTCTAAGTAAAATTACAGTTTTAAAACCTTTTGGGCAATGATTCCAATTAATATAATTAATATTTTAGCAAAATGTCATGGGCTGTAATTGAAAGAAATCATCTGGGTCTGAAGAGTACCTACTGAGGGCAGCCCTATTAAGATTAATTGTGGGTAAATTAATTTCCTGGACTTGCAAAGCAGCAAAGGGAAGCTTTTCCCTCTTCAGAAACCTGGAGGGGTTGGTCTTTGGCCCTGTTGAGGCCCAAGGACTATCTGGGCTGATTAACATACATATAATTAAAGTGCATCAGCTAGAAAGGCAGAGCCAGTTCTATTTGGCTCCGAACTACTGTGAAATAATTTTTCTGTCTACATTATTTACCGTGTGTGTGTGTGTGTGTGTGTGTGTGTGTGTGTGTGTGTGTGTGTGTGTGTGTGTGTGTGTGTGTGTGTGGCGGAGGGGAGTCTAGTTTCCCTGAATATCATTCCGCTGCCTTCTTGGGATTCGTGCTTCCTCTCCTAGCAGACACCAAAGAGTAGACAAGATTTCACTAGCATTCAAATTAGATTTTCTTTCCGTTCATATCACCATTTTCAAGACATTTTTCATCACCTGGTAAGAAACACTGTAAATAATTGAGGTGATCCATCAAGAGACCCATTCTTGATAATGAAAAATTGCATAACTCAGTAGAAGTCAATTAAAAACCACGAACTTCAGAACCCTTTGCTCAGTGAAGATTTATTATTATAGAGGCATTTAATACAATCGATTATGGGGTCAAAATTTCTTAAAGTTCTAAAAAGTCAGTTGAATCTTGACAATAAACTTAAGATTTACACAATATCAAAGTATATTAGTTCTTCAAAATGAAAAGTTTTTTCTTTTCCCTCCTTTAACACAAAATGTCTGAGATGTTCAGGATTTTAAAGCCACACGAGAAACAACAATCCACGGCGAGATTTTTTTTTTTTTCCTTTGTAGGTTTTAAATGATTCTTACTCTTTGGTTGTGCCTATACAATGAAAAGTAGACAACAAATTAAATGAGGTAAGTCAGGATATTTTTCTCTGTTAAACCAAATATCTGAATAATTAGAACTACCTACAAAATGACTCAAAATGTTTTTGTTACCTGGTTACTTGGTTAGGACACAGCCAAAATTTAATAGAATGAACTATCTTATACAACTGCATATAATTAAGAAAAAATAAACAGTGACTTTGTTTCTTTAGAGACATCCAATGCTGTGTGAGTGGCCAAGGGGAAAATGCCAAGTCTCTCAAATGTAACATGCATAATACTTTTCTTGCCTTTTAGTGGTTTTCCATGGCCCACATATGAAATTAATTAAGGAGCAACACCTATCTTCAAAAATCAAAAACATTTATTTTGAGGTACCTAGTCTCCCAGCATAAGTTTAAAGTGTGCTTAGATTTAGGTGGGATATGGTACTCAGGCCTGACAGACGCCTAACTCCAGCCAACAGAGCACATGTGACTTGCTTCCTACTGAAATTAAACTGCCAAATAAAAAGGAGGGATTGTCCCCTTTCTTAATAACAAATGCAATCGTTAGAATTCTTCAGGTTTGGAATTCGAGCACAGCTCTTGTGTTTTCCTCTTGATGTGTGACAAGAATGAGTAATATCAAAAATAAAAATAAACCTCATTTAAACAAGCAGTCCTCTGACTTTATAAGCCTCAACATCAAATACATCAAATTCTAAAACTACCTAAGACCCGTGAAATGTCAAAAAGCTGAGGGGATGACACACTGGAGACGGGACAGACTTTTTAAATCTTTCAATTTTTTTGAAACTATTAGCATTAACTTTGTTCATTTCTGTTGAGATATTGCCACTTCAACTGAGTACGAGAAGCCACATTTCATATTCATATAAATATTTGACTTTGACCTCATAAAAAGTCCCTTGGGTCTATAATACTTTTATTCTTGTATAACCTAAAACAAATCCTTTCCTTTTAAAAATCAAACAGACCACGTTACACACACAGTTGACTATTTACAAAGCACCCAATTAAATCCTACTTAATTCTCTCTCACTCTAAAAATTCCATCTAACTGGTGGGTAGAGTACTGATCACATTAAATGCATAATGCTCACAAGCCCTGAAAGTCCTATCTAACCTAGAAAACACTACCTTCCTTAAAGAGAAAAGAAAGGCTTAAAAATAAGTGTAAGGTTTTGAAGAAATGAGACCAGAAATCACAGTACAAGACAGATAAATCTACTTTAATATTCACATGTAAAAGTTACACATCACAAGAGATTGGACGGTAGTTTAGCAGTTAACTAACATAGCTATAGTGAAAATCATTTTTATAAAAAAATAATCTAGATGCGGTCATCAGAATTTTTGGTCTACTTAAAGTTAATGTTTGAAGATCGACTTTTACCCCTGCTTGAAGGATTTGCCATTATGCCTTTCAAATTTTTTTCTCCCACTGTTGCCTATTAATATTCTTTGGAGGAAGGAAAGCAGAAAGTGTTCATTTCCAAGAGTTTGTCCTTTGGTAGCAAGCAGAGAACATTTTTCATTTCTATGATTTAAATAGTCTGTACAGACATGAAACTTAGTGACATTAAGCTTTAGTGTAAAATGAAGAATGATAAGTATTTTTTCACTTTGATTAAAACAGTAGATTTCCTAAACTCGTAAGGATCCAAGCATTTCCCCATCCTGTAAGCAAAATCATTCCGAATCCATTTTGACCTCAGTTAAAAAACACACACTTACTCTTTATATATTACACTATCAAACCCTGTACTTAAAAACTGATAAAGCATATTATCAACATGTATGCTTCAAATACAAAGATTTCAATCTAGGTTAAAGAAAACACATTTGAATGGACTCAGAACAAGTTTATTTTGTGATTAAACATCTCATGCAGTCATGCAGGACCACTAGCTATAACTGTTACTTCCGAGTCTACAGGACACTGGGCAAAACAAAAACAAATTAAAAGCCAGGCCAAACAGAAAAGACATTCAAGATACCAAGAGCTCTTCAACTGAGCTGGAAAATAATTTTCCAAAAGAAATATTCCCATAGATTAAAAAAAACACACACATAATATTTACAAAAAAATATTTAATTAAAAATATCTTATAATTACAGTAGTCTATTAAAGCATATACTTTCTCACACTTATAGAACATCTCTATATATACACGGTATGAAATGTCACTCAGTTATCTATACAATATGTAACATTCCTGCAGGGAATAGAAAGTTCCCTGCCCCCTTATAATCATCTATTTTAAACAATAGATGTAAAAAAAAAAATATCTACAATGCTCTTGTATATTAGTAAAGCTTCAAAACAAAAATTGAGCTCCTTGGTCACAAAGTAGGTTTCTAAAAGTCGGATTTGCTCTTGATCTTTTATCAGTCCTGTCACACTTAAGCTTAAAAGTTTAACTGCACCTCCAAAAAACACAGAAATGTACAATTCACAGCGGTTATAAATGAGACGAAAGAGAATACGTATGTAGAATGTTTATGAACGTGCAAAAAAAAAAAGGATGAAAGTTTTATTTTTCTTCCCTCTCTCTCTTGGAATGACGAGTGAAACGTTTCTAGGATTTGCTGATGTTTTTTTCCTTTCCTCCGGTGGCTTTTTCTCTAACTTCTGCTCTTCCCCCTCCCTTTCTTGTGCTCCTGGCTCGGGCTCAGGCGGCCGCACACCTGTGGAAGAGGAATGAATAGAGGGGGTGTGTGAACCTTCCCGCTGCAGACTAACTGGCGCCACCGACCAAACTCAAGACATGCTTGATCAACAACCCAAAACAAACCACCGGGTCAGACTACACTCGCAGTCCGCCGCCCGGCCAGGCGCCGAGCAGGCAGCTGCGGGCCCCCGGGAAGCCCGAAGAGGGGATCCGAACTCCCGGGCCCTCCCTGCGTCCTCCTTCGCGGGTGTCAGGGTGCGCGGGGGGTGGCCGGGCATCGGGCACCACGGCCACGAGGGTACCCTCCCTCGGCGGGGAGAGGGCAGTAAGAGCCCGCCGGTCGCTGGGGGCGGCACGGGGGGTAGCGGGAGCGTGAGCTGATCCGTCTCCATTTAGAGTGAACCCCCAGCTGCTGAAGCTAAGCTTCACTTACTAACTGGGTGGCAGGGAGAGGGGGGGGGGGGTGTCCACCTCCTTGGGAATTTGCCCTCAGAAATGCTGGAGGCAAAGAACGCCGCTGTGGAAGGCGCCGGGGACGGGCGTCTCTGGCGACCGGCCACACGAGAAGGGAAACGCGCGCTCACCTGGACAGCTAGGCTCAGCGGCACAAAATGCTGTCGCCCTGCTTGTTCACCGCGCCGGCCTGGAACAGCAACGAACACCAAGGGAAAGGTGAACAGGCGCGAACAACGCACTCGCCACGGTCTTCCTCGATTCGTTCTCGGAACCCAGGATGGCCCGCCGACGCCCCCATCCCAGCCTACAGCCCTGGGGACGCCCCCTTCCCCGAGCACAGGCTGGACCTGACAGCCCACGGTGCGCACAGCCCTAGTCCCGCCCCGCGCATTCACCCGGCCTGTGCTCGCTGCACCCAGCCCGCCGCCGGCGGCCCCCGGTGCCGGAGGAGCAGGAGGGTGCAATTGTCATTCTCGCCCCTGCCCCGAGGAAACGGGAGCGCCCGCGTCCCACCACCCCGCCACCGCCCTCCTGGACTCCCACTGGGTCT
>NW_020174427.1:561961-570274 GCF_003031525.2 Neophocaena asiaeorientalis asiaeorientalis
CGAGCGGACCCGGTGGGGCGAGCGAGGGAGGTAGGCAAGCTCCAGGCCCCCGCCCGCGACCTGCTCCGCTCCCCTTGCCTTTGCGCCCCGCACGCTCGGTCCGCGCTCGGGGCACCGCGAAGCTCCCGGCGATCCCGCGCCCAACAATTGACAGGAGGGTCGCTCCGGGTTTTGCGAGGGGATCTCTGCTCAATGGGCGACACTCGGCCGAGACCAAAAGGCAAGAAAAATCAAAAGCACCGGAAGGAAAGCAGCCCACCGGGTTCCCTAGTCACTCCCTTCGGACCGCCAACCCGACCGCCGCCGCTCCGCTCCCCCTAGCCCAAGGTTTCCCCGCTCCGGTAACCGACTCACAACCGCGCCTCCGCTACGCTCTCGCACGGCCCGCCGCGCAGCTGTATTTATAAGCCGCGCGCCCCGGGGGCGGGGCCAACGCGTTGGCCGTGTCGCCGGGCGAGGGAGCAGAGCTGGGCTGGGCTCGCGGGCGGGTGCGCGGAGGGAGGCGACGAAGGCTGGGGCTCCGGGAGATGCTGGGGGGCGGGAGCTGGGCAACCCGAGAGGAGGGGTGGGCGGGGTTCTGGAGTGGCCAGCCAATCAGGCGGACGGTGCCACCTCAGGGAATGGCGTTCGGGCCAATGGGAAGGGCACTCCATTCCGTCAACGCCGTGGGTGAGGGCTCTGAGAAAAGAGAGCTGGGTGGGAGTCGGGCCAAGCTGGTGAGTACCTTAGGGAGGGGAAAAGAGAGGGAGAAGTTCCTGCGAAGAACTGCGGGAATGTGCGGCTGGAATTTACTCTACCCTCGGCTTAGGCGGCTGAGGGAGCGCTGGGCCCTGCTCGAGGCTCTCCTGTCACTCCGAACAGCGCGGCACCCAGGGACCCTCCGCCACCCGTCACTCCATCCCTGGGATTCCAGCGCCTTAAGAAGGACGCTGTTCAAGAAGGCACGTTCGTTCTCCTCTCTATTTTCCCCCTCCATTTCTTTATTCGCCTTTTCACAATTGCCGAAACCATAATGATGGAATGGAATGCGGAGGCTTTCCTTTCCTGTTTTTAAAACGTTAAAGCTTAGGGGGAAAGAAAAAGAAAAAAGAAAAAGAAGGCCAAATGCAGATTTTTGGTGAAGGGACGTGTAAGTAAAACCAAAACGTCGTAGGGTTTTTCTTTTACCCATCTAGATGCAAAAGTGGGCTCAAGAAATGCAATTGCCTTCAGCATTAAATTAGGGCACGTAAATATTAAAAATGCATGGGCACGGAGTATTTAAAATTTCACCATGACATATAATATTAATCTGTTTTATGTAAAATTCATACCTGTAACTTAATGTAGGCCATTAATGCACTGCTTCACGTACCCCGCTTTAAATAAGATACTGAGAATGTCCAGAATCTCCTCCTTTTGCAACGAAGCATTAAAATTCACACTTCCAGTCCCTGGAGTCCTGCTTGGGCCCCACCCTGCAGAAAAGTCTGCTAATTAAAGACGTTTCTGTGTTAGATTTCTAATGGGAAAGCTGTCCTTCAATGGCTCAAAACAAAATTGCACAATGAACTTTGATAGGGCCTTGTGTGTACTCTGCAAGGAAAACTTGAGCCCTTCAGATAAGAAATGAGCATAAAAACTCTGTCAGTGGGGACATGAATTTTGTGTGCCTTTACCCTGCAAACCTCCCACCTTTAGACAAGCTAGGAGATGAATTAACTCAAGAATTTTCTTAATTTATATACATGATATGGATTGATGCCTTCATTTTTATAGATAATTGAAAGAAAGAGATATGGACCTCATTTCTTCTTGTCTACCCTCTGTAAGGAAACCCTCCCTTCCTTCCCAGAACAGGAATACCTGCATCAGGCAGGAATTTTGTTTAACCACGTGGGTACTTTATGACTATTGCATTGCTATTTCCCCAGAGCACATTCCTTTTTCCTGATGAAGTGAGGAGTGACCTTTTAATGCTGGTTTCACAGGTAGATGCAACAACCCTCCTCTCCCCTAATCCTTATGCATTAAGGCCTCCGATAATTGTTGGGAAGCGAGTGACAGTCTCATTTACTCATGAGCATACCTAGATGGTCTACATACACACTTATCAAGAAATGCAGAATTAGAAAACCCACAAGAAGGCTCTCTTCTAAATACAGGCATAGTTTTATATAGGCTTAAATTGATATAAATACACACAGAGTGAATATTGTCAATTTTGATAGAAGGCTGGGCAAGGGAGCCCTGCTGGGTGTAAGCTATTCCCCTGGAGCCAGTCACATCAGCATAGGTGATAATAATAAAAGGATATATGTACAGATGTTTTGTTCCATTGATTTTTTTCCCCTCCTTCCTAGAGTTTAAAAACTGCTCCAAAATTTAAAACCTAAGATTATTCTCTGCTTGGCAAAATGTAAGTATGCTAATATGCCTAGGGCACACTCACACTTCAGAACTTTACATGTCCTAGGTTGCTTAAATTTTAAGTTTGAAATAGGTGACACAAAGGGACAGTCGTATCCATCTTTTTGGACTTGGTGAAACCTCAGAGAGCCATGCCCTGGGTGTGGCCAGTGCCAGATACCAAAGTTTCAAGTTTTTGGGGGGTTGCTCTGTGTGTGACTGGCTTAAAGTCGGAAAGACTGAGTGACTTTGGGACTCTGGGGGGTAAGTTAAAGGAATGTACTCTGGCCACATGATCAAGAACACCCAGGAAAAATGTGATCTCCGAATCCTGCCAGCAGAGGAGGTAGAATCAGTTATTGTATCCCTCTTTGTGAAGGTGGGAAGGCAGGAAGATATTAAAAAAAAAAAATCAAAGTTCTACATAAAACACGATACAGTGGAAAGAAGGTATACATCCTGTGCTTTTTGGCCCAGGAAACGAGAGTCCTAGGAGCTACACAGCGTTATGTTTTTGATTTTTAGACACAGTCACTTACATGACGTCAAAGCTAAAGTCACGAAAGACTCCAGGCACTGATAGTTCAAAACAAGAGGTTACTCAGCACTTGCCAGCTTTTGGAAAAACCTTACAAGCGACATTATTTCTGCCGTATAGAAAAAGAAATTCAGTTTCCCACGACTCTTACTTCAAACTGCTTCCCTCGCGCTTGTAAAAGTAAGGCAGACCAGCCAAAAGCCCTTTGCCATGAAAGTGCTAGACTCCCAAAATATACCTCAATGGGAAACGGGGGTGAAATATTCATAGGAGAATTGCTAGGGAGTCCTGGTGACCAGAGTCATGTGTACACCCCTCCTCCAGACAAAGGGGTCTGCAGCCCTTTCTGGGGTTGCTTTCTAGATGCTAATCAGACCCTCGCTGAACTGCAACACCCAGGCTCTTAGAATTCACAATCGCCCTGTGTTTACATGAAGCAAGGGTATCCAAGCATATTGTGCTATTCAGCCCAAATGCCTTTTTAGGACTTGATACTTCTTTCTCCATGGCCTGCAGTGAAACAGTGGGTGGGCTCAGGCACACAGATAAACATGAGCGTTCCCATGCCTTGGTCCCTCTCTGGATGTAAGTGGTCACTGCACAAGGCACATGCATTCTTTCCGGGCATAAGAAACCCCTATGTACTCTGCTGCAGGAAAGTCCCTTGCTCCAAAAGAGTAAATTGGGCAATGAGGCAATTCAAACTCAAGGCTGCTTTATCTGGTACTAAGCATTACAGACTTACTTGTGCTACCCTTGGACTGCTGATACCAGTCCCGGAAACGCTGATGACCTCTTGGTTTGCCCGGTCTTGGAAAAGGCGTATAGGAAGAGGACTTTATAATACTGAACACAGCTGGGCAGTTGTGGCCATCAAAAATGCCTACTACAGGAGTTTTGAAAGGTAGTCTGTTGAAATAAGATGTAGGTGATTTTTTTAAAAAGCTCTCCTCGGGCTTCCCTGGTGGCTCAGTGGTTGAGAATCTGCCTGCCAATGCAGGGGACACGGGTTCGAGCCCTGGTCTGGGAAGATCCCACATGCCGCGGAGCAACTAGGCCTGTCAGCTACAACTACTGAGCCTGTGCGTCTGGAGCCTGTGCTCCGCAACAAGAGAGGTAAGCGACAGTGAAAGGCCCGCGCACCGCGATGAAGAGTGGCCCCCGCTTGCCACAACTAGAGAAAGCCCTCGCATAGAAACGAAGACCTGACACAGCCAAAAAAAAAAAAAAACCTCTCCTTAGATTAAGGACAGAAAACGAGAAGACAGAGGTGTCATTTCTTTTTACCTTATGAGACATCAAGGACATGGGCTCAAAATCAGCCTGGGCTCCAGTTTTGGCTCCTTGATTTACTAGTTTTATATCATTAAGCTGGATTCTTAAATTCTTGTGCCTTTATATATGAAATGAAGATAAAACTATGTACTTCATAAGGTATTTATAATATATATGCAAACATATAAAGTTTTTAGAGCAGTGTCTGGCATATAATGTGTGCAAAAAATGTTAACATTTATTATTATTTTTGGTAAATAGTTCTTCCCAGTTTGTGGCTTGTCTTCTCATTCACTCAATCTTTTGAGAGCAGAAGTTTTTAATTTTGATGATGTTCAGTTAATCAATTTTTTCTTTTAAGGATCATGCTTTTGGTATTGATCTATCTAAGAAATCTTTGCATAACCCAAGGTAACAAAGGTTTTCTCCTATGTTTTCTTCTAGAAGTTTTATAATTTTTAGGTAGGGTTGGTTTCGCAGTCCTGCAACTTATTCACTCACACAGGGTCCTGCTCATAGAAGGGCCCCATGCTTGGTTTAATGCTCTGCTATTAGCATTTTGAAATTCTCAGTAATTTCTGAACAGGGGGACCTGCATTTTCATTTTGCATTGGGCCCACGTGATATGTAGCCAGTGTTGGTTTTATGTTTAGGTCTATGATCTATTTTGAGGTTACTTTGGTATGTGGTTCAAGATATGGACTGACGTTAATATTTTTGCATATGCATATCCAATTGTTCCATTGGACTGCCTTTGCACCTTTGTCAAAAGTTGGTTGTATATATGTATGGGTCTATTTCTGGCCTCTGAATTCTGTTCTGTTGGTCTATTTGTCTATTTTTACACTCTGACCACACTGTCTTGATTACATAGCTTTATAATGTCTTGAAATCAGGTAGTGCTGATTGGTGGGTCTTCCAGCTTTGTTCTTTCTCCAAGTTGTTTGGCTAATCTGGAGATGCTGCCTTTCCGTATGAATGTTAGAATCAGTTTGTGAATTTCTTCAAAAAGGGACTTGTACCCAGAATATATAAAGAACTCTTAAAACTCAGTAATAAGAAAACAAACAACCCAGTTAAAAAGTGGACACAAGACTCGATCGGACAATCCAGTTAAGTAAGATATGCAAATGATGAATGAGCACATGAAAAGATGCTCAGCGTCACTGATCATTTGGGTCGTGCTTCAAAACTACAATGAGATACCACTTACACACTTGTCAGAACTGCTAAAATTAAAAAGGCTGACCATACTAAATACGGGTGAAGATGTGGAACAACTGGAGCTCTCTACACTGCTGGTGGGAATGTAAACGGAGAAAAATCACTTTGGAAAACAGTTTAGCAGTTTATTAAAAAGTTAAACGTACACATATCATATGACCCATCCATTCCACTGCTAGGCATTTATCCAAGAGAGATAAAATCATATATCCAGGGGCCACGAAGGGACATGAGAATGATGGATGTGTTTATTATCTTGATTGTGGTAATGGTTTCACCGATATATAATACGTTGAAACTTATCAAGTTGTACATCATATCTATACCTATTGTATGCCAATTATATCTCCATAGAACTATTTAAAAGTATTAATTTTAAAAATTAACGTTAGGATCTCAGAAGAGTCCCTTCCATGAATCCACCAGGGTTTGTTTTCTATCTTCCATAACTGGGCATTTTATAGTCTCACTCTTTCTCTTTCTTTTAAACTCTGTATCAAATTGCTCTCAAGCAGGCATTTTAGGATTAACTGAATTCTGGTGAGATGCCCTGCAAAGCAGGCATGAGACATATACTGCTTCAATGTATCAGCTGTCATGGTTATGCATTAACATATTCAATCACTTGCCAGAAGTGGATTCTGCTAAAACCACATCCACTCCTCCCTGTTTTGTATTGTTCTGATGTGACAGGGATTTGAGGTTCTGAGGAGGACTCAGTCTGATTATTTGAAATACTTTTCCCTTTTGCAAAAACTAAAGCTATGTTCTGGACTCTCATCTCCATGCTTCACCCCGGTTGTGACCTCTTCTGTCTCAATTACCCCAAATTAGCAGCTGCCGTGGGACAAATGCACACTGAGTGGAGAAGATAAGCAGCCTCATCATTCTGTTTTCAGGATGGCCTAGGATTTTTTCCTCTTCACCATTTCCTTCCCAAGAAAATAAACAATCTAACAGGATTAAATGCATTCATTTCCAGAGCAGGGAGCAAAAATTCCCAATAGGCACCATATTTTTGCCTTTAAAATCCTATGGCTCAATCTGTAGCCTCAGCTTCTCCATCTGGCAAGAGAAGGGATTTACAGGGATGGAGTGAGGATTAGCTGCTTTGAAAGCCCCAGAGGAAAGGCAGTAAGTAAACAATAGGGGGCAGTATACTTGCGCATAATAGATACTCAATGTCCATTAATGTCTGTGCCATTATTGAAAGGGGCTTGTAATAGGTAAAATGGTTATGAAGATGCCAAAGAGACCAAGTTCCTGCTTTAGCTTATCGTTATGCTTTAGCCTTTTGAGAAATTCAAAACAAAATTTATTTATTCGTTTGTTTGCTTATTTATTTATTACTTAAAAATTCGTGCCAATAATTTTTTTTTTTTTTTTTTTTTTTTAACCGGGGCATGAACCCGCATCTCCTGCATCGGCAGGCGGACTCTCAACAACTGCACCACCAGGGAAGCCCTAAATATTGATATATGTATTCCTCTGCTGCATTCTTTCTTGGAGCAGGTAATAATGTGAGGCTTTGCCAAGAAATGTTCTGCTCATAGCACAAATCATTGCTAGACTTAAGTGATGGAGGGGTTTCGTTATATTTCCCTTTCTTTTAAAGTGAACACAAAATAATCTCAGAATATAGAAAGAGCACAATTAAATGTGTTTTAACTACTTAGAGGAAAGATACCAAATAAACAGTAATTTGCTTCACATCTTGGAACTGAATGTTGAATAGGAATCCATCACAGTAAATCTGCCTTCGCTGAGAAAAAAACCTTCCCATTTTCTTGATATCTAGGTCAAGGTTCCTAAGAACAGATACAATGTTCAAGAAACAGTTGAATTGGGGCTTCCATGGTGGCGCAGTGGTTAAGAATCCGCCTGCCAATGCAAGGGACACGGGTTCGAGCCCTGGTCTGGGAAGATCCCACATGCCGCGGAGTAACTAAGTCCGTGTGCCACAACTGTCTCTGAGCTCTAGAGCCTGCAAGCCACAACTACTGAGACCATGTACCACAACTACTGAAGCCCGTGCGCCTAGAGCCCCTGCTCTGCATCAGGAGAAGCCACTTCAATGAGAAGCCTGTGCACTGCAACAAAGAGTAGCCCCTGCTTGCTGCAACTAGAAAAAGCCTGCGTGCAGCAATGAAGACCCAACACAGCAACAAATAAATATAAATAAATAAATTTATAAAAAGAAACAGTTGCATTATTTTTACCCTGAAGAGGAATCTTGGAGACATTTTTGTAGAACTCACGCAGTTGTCATTGGTTATTGGATGGCTCACAGTGTCAGCGAACTGTGTACCTGCGGTGGAAAATGAGTGTGTGGAAAGTAGATGAACAGCATGAAAACTCACTTGTATGTAGAATAATTAAACGAGTACATTTTTCTCCTAGTGCAACAAAGCACCAAAGGAATTAAAGACGCAGAATTAAAGAAAAGAGACTGAGTTAACTTTGAACTTTATCAACGTTGGTAATTGTATATAAAAATAGTTCAGTTTGAACAAACCATCCCTTTGGGAGGGATTACAGGTAGAACTATTTTCTCTGGAATAAAATTAAATGATATTATAATCTTAAATGAAATATTTTTTCTTTTTAAAAATTTTTTAAATTTAATTTTATTTTTTTTTTATATAGCAAGTTCTTATTAGTCATCAATTTTATACACATCAGTGTATGCATGTCAATCCCAATCACCCAATTCATCATACCACCACCACCACCGCCCCGCTGCTTTGCCCCCTTGGTGTCCATACATTTGTTCTCTACATCTGTGTCTCAATTTCTGCCTTACAAACCGGTTCCTCTGTACCATTTTTCTAGGTTCCACATATATGCGTTAATATACGATATTTGTTTTTCTCTTTCTGACTTACTTC
>NW_020174427.1:570321-579219 GCF_003031525.2 Neophocaena asiaeorientalis asiaeorientalis
AACAGTGACAGTTTTACTTCTTCTTTTCCAATTTGTATTCCTTTTATTTCTTTTTCTTCTCTGATTGTCATAGCTAGGACTTCCAAAAGTATGTTGAATAATAGTGGTGAGGGTGGATATCCTTGTCTTTTTCCTGATCTTAGAGGAAATGCTTTCAGTTATTCAGCATTGAGAATGCTGTTTGCTGTGGGTTTGTTATATATCACCTTTATTATGTTGAGGTAGGTTCGCTCTATGCCCACTTTCTGGAGAGTTTTTATCATAAATGGGTGTTGAATTTTGTCAAAAGAATTGGCCTGTAGTTTGCTTTTTCTGTGAAATCTTTGTCTGGTTTTGGTATCAGGGAGACGGTGGCCTCATAGAATGAGTTTGGGAGTGTTCCTTCCTCTGCAATTTTTTGGAAGAGTTTGAGAAGGATGGGTGTTAGCTCTTCTCTAAATGTTTGATAGAATTCACCTGTGAAGCCATCTGGTCCTGGACTTTTGTTTGTTGGAAGATTTTTTTTTTTTTTTTGGTGGTACGCTGGCCTCTCACTGTTGTGGCCTTCTCCCATTGCAGAGCACAGACTCCGGACACGCAGGCTCAACAGCCAGGGCTCACAGGCTCAGCCACTGTGGGGCATGTGAGATCTTCCCGGACCGGGTCACGAACCCGTGTCCACTGCTTTCAATAATTTTTCTTTCTCCTGAATTTTTGCCAGTTTGATTACTATGTGTCTTGGCATGTTGCTCCTTGCGTTTATCCTATATGGGACTCTCTGCAATTTGTCTTCGGATGTGGGGTATCTTTTTTGGTGAGTTCCAGTGTCTTCCTGTCGATGATTGTCCAACAGCTAGTTGTGATTCTGGTGTTTTCACAGGAGGGAGTGAGAGCACGTCTTTCTACTCTGCCATCTTGGTTCCAGGACCCAGACAGTTTCTATATCACAGCAAGGCACCAGACTCGCTGCTCTCTGGCTTCCTGGATTCTTGCTAAAGGCACGCCAGGGTGATCAGATATCAAGGGTGGCATAGTGGAGGATGAAGAATCTGAAATATTTTTTCTTAAGACAACTGTTTGACCAAATAATCTAAAAATTTGATAAAGCCCTAGATAATACTTGGTCTGATTGAACCATATTTACCATTTTAAAAACATCTTGTTCATTAGGTCAACATTAAGGTATAATTCTCTTTGCATCATGATCTAAAAAATGAGTAAAACACATATTATCAGGAAAAATAAGACAATTACTGTGACAGCATTGTAAAAATGCTACATATATTGTCATTGAGGCTTTGGGGCATAAGACTGGAGTTATATGAGATCAAAGAAACTTCTTGAAAATACTTTAACATTGGTCATCCACCCATTGTTCTGTCTTTATCAGGAATCTACAACCTGTACTACATAAAATGATTTTGCCCCTTGGTAGATTATTAAATGGCCATTGTCCATCAACAGACTTCCCAGAACTGCCAACTCTAACTTCTGGTGAACATGGTTGGAAGAACGGTAATGCTTTCTTTTTATCCATCTGCTAGAAGCATCCTCATGTACCAAAGAGATATATGCTTAAAACCTCTATATTAGAATTATATCAAACCCAACTCTCAGTCTTACTTTTTTTTTTTTTTGGTGGTACGCGGGCATCTCACTGTTGTGGCCTCTCCCATTGCGCGGAGTACAGGGTCCGGACGCGCAGGCTCAGCGGCCATGGCTCACGGGCCCAGCCGCTCCGCGGCATGTGGGATCTTCCCGGACCGGGGCACGAACCCGCGTCCCCTGCATCGACAGGCGGACTCTCAACCACTGCGCCACCAGGGAAGCCCAGCCTTACTTTTAAGGCTCTCTGTTAACTTATCCTTCTCCAAAACTGTTTCAGTTCAATTCAGTTCTATTCAAGTCAATCCTGCACACACATGTCTTGTACAGCTATTGTATGACAAGGCTGTGTTCAAGAAAAGTAAGCCCCTTATGTACCTCATGGAACTTGCTATTTAATGGAAACGGTTTAAACAAATTAAAAATTAATTAGTGCAACACAGTGCATTCTGTGCAATAGTACAGGCACGGATGGGCACAGTGGGAGCAAAAACCAAAGCCTGAGTCAAAGAGGAAACTTCAAAGAGGAAGAGTTACTCAAGCTGGATCAAGAGTTACCCAAGTTACTCAAGCTTGAAAAATGACTTCGTCAGTGGAAGAAGGCTTTTCAGGTAGTGGGAAGACTAGTGCAGAAGATTGGAGGAGTAAAGCTCCAAGGGTGTCCCTTGTTCCCTCTGCTTCAGTCCAAACACTCAACTTTCATTTCCTTACAGTCAGCTAGTACTTTTCTTCCTCATCTCATGATGGTCTTCCCATCTAAACCAATTTCCACTCTTCTTTCTTCCAATCCACGGCCAACGACTCTTTCAAAAACCACTGTAGGTCTTAGTGCAACATGATTTCTTCATCTGGGAAGCCATCTGTTATTCATTCCCTCACTATAATTTTTTTTAGAGTAACTTTATTCATTTTCCATTTTATAATAGATGTATAAACAAATTGCAAAGAAATTCCAAACATAAAGAAAAACAGGGGCTTCCCTGGTGGCGCAGTGGTTGAGAGTCCGCCTGCCAATGCAGGGGACGCGGGTTCGTGCCCCGGTCTGGGAAGATTCCCACATGCCGTGGAGTGGCTGGGCCCATGAGCCATGGCCATACAAATTGCAAAGAAATTCCAAACATAAAGAAAAACATAAAGATGAAAAATAAAGGTCATGCACAAACCCACACCTAGAAATAACCACTGTTTATATTTTATTGTGCATATTTCCCATGAATATAAATATTATTTCTTGAACAGAGACTTTAGTGTACAATGCATACTTCTTGGAAATCTAATTTTTCACTTCATATGGCATGGATATATTTCCATGTCAAGTTACTTGTCTTCGTCATAATTTTTATGGTTGCATAGTGTTCTATTATATGGACATGCCATGACTTATTTAACAAACTATTATAGATATTTTATTATTTCCAATTTTTTTGCTGTGTCCTCTTATCACATCAGTAGTACACGACGGTTTGCCTTTGTTGGCACGCTACGGTGCAATTCTCCTTAAGCTACGTCAGGACCGTGTGTTTTATTTTATTTTATTATTTATTTTATTTTTTGCCACGCCTCATGGCTTGTGGGATCTTAGTTCCCCAACCAGGGACTGAACCCGGGGCCCTGGCAGTGAAAGCCCCAAGTCCCAACCACTGGACTGTCAGAGAATTCCCAGGATTGTGTGTTTTAGATTTTCAACTGTCAAAAGCATCTTAGAGGAGAGGCCAGTTCTTCCTTCTCTTTTGCTACTTTTTGTAGGTAGTGAAGAGTTATTCATATAGTAAGTGCTCACAGGGCTGCTCGGGGGCATTGGCAAGATCTACCAGGACGACATCCTGGTGCAGGGCTGGTCAGAGGTGACCTTCAGATATTGCACATATTGAGGGTGTGGCTAGCCTGTTGAAATGAGAGAGAGGAAGGGTTGGAGCAGAGTAGTGGTAGATCCACCAGGCCGGCTGACATCCCAGGAAGGTTCTTGTCTACTTAGCAAAAAGCTTTAGGCAGGCTGCTAAAACGTACGAATTTGCTGGGGATTTCTCAAGTGACGGAAGTGGTGGGAAAGAGAGGTCATAGGGGTAGAAAAACCTCTCATTCCTTTCTTTCAACTCTTTATTTGCTTGCTCAGTTGTATCCTACAGCCAGAATTTAAGTACAATTACAAACAACTTGGACAATGAAGTTTATGTCCCCTCTGCACAGCAACTAATCACTATATTCACCCACATTGACCCAAACCTTTTTATTCCCCTAGGGCTACACTACCAGCCTTCTGTAGTGACCACCATAATGTACTCCAATGGCAAAAGGTAAACCACCCATTCTATTGATAAAAATGTACATCTGGAATAAGTAAATAGAAAAGGCATTTTTAAAATGAAGGGTTTTTTTTTGGGACATTCAGGTGCTCATTCATTTTATTGAACAACCAAACACAGAACTCGGTAACTTAAGTAGGTATAAGGTCCCATTCAACAATAAGAGTTTAGAAAGGGTTGTTATAATAATGTATAACATTATACATTATAACTTTTTTAGTTTGGCAAGATCCATCTTGGAATACAAACGTCCTTAGTATAAGAATGATTCTTCATTTTCTCAATTGGAATATGATAAGTGTTTTAACTTGTTGTTGATGAGACAACACTTTAGTAACCCAGGAGGTCAGAAATCCGTTATTTAATTTCTGAAGGGACAGGAAAGAACAAGAGTGGAGAACTCTTCCATCATCCTGCCGTAACATGTTTGCTGAGCCATCAGGCTCCTGGGGCACCTTTATATCTGCCCTGCTGAAATGAAGAAGAGTGGTTAGCATCTTATTGAAATGGTGGTTCTAAGATATTTATGGCAGGTGTTATAAGGGGCTTCTTCCTTCCTTTGGTCTTGGATAACCTAAAAAAAGCGTCATCTGTCTTATGCCTTGATAAAGTTTAGAATTGTTTCCAAAAGTGGGAAGAAGTAGTAGTCACAGTTCTATCTCTGTTCTCGTTACTAAATACCTAGACAATTCCAGACTTTCGGGGTGAGTAGACAGGTGCAGCCTGCAGTGTGGTAGCCAGCTCCAAAGACCATTTCTCAATAGTCCATCACCTTGCTAGTGGGATGGTACATGGCAGAGGAGGTAAATTGGCTGAAGATCTCCCTGTTAGTTCTTGTTCCCTTGTCATGAGTAAAAATCACATGTCTAGAACAGTATGGCTTCTTCTCTAGGCCATTTCATTCTTATAATTCTACCATGGTTGGAATACACGCTGAATAAAGGCTATTTTGTAGCCAGCAGAATTTGGATTAGTGATTGGGAAGTCTGTGGGTGCTAACAGAACAAATAAATATCTCTGAACCAATGTTTCAGTGACAACACAGAAAAGAAAATACAAAGGTTGGGGGCAGGAATCCAGGTCTGACATCTAGGAAAGTAAATACAAGGAGGCAAAACATATGAGAGAAGGTATTTTGAACCAATTATCTATTTTAACGAGAGTCTCTGGAACGTGATATAAATATTTACTAGATAAACACATAGAATTTCCCCTGTATTCACGTACTTAAAGCAGAATATTATGATCTGGGTGGGAGGTTGGACTGGAAATTATCTAGGTCCCTTCCAAATGTAAATTTCTATGATTCCATGGCATTCTTACATCACTGTGCGTGCTATTCCCACTTAATTTGCAATCTCCAATTAGCTTTGCAATTATAGTTTTAGTAAAATGCTTCACTGGTCTTCACTTCTAAATGACTAATACCACTTTACTACAGGCAACAAAGAGATAAACAGGCACCTTGGTGATAAAGGTACTTGGCCTATATCAATAATACTAATATTTCATCTTGCAAGAGATTCAGCACTTGTTTTAAAGCATGCCGTTTGCTTTGTGCCTCTGCCTTGTACATTACCATCTAGCACAATAGTCTCATCTACAACTTGGAAGATATTTATATTCATGTAGTGGCTATGTTTTTGAAATACACAGTATGGCTTTGTATTATCAATTCTGATTTCTGTAAGTCATCCAGGAAAACTCGTCTATCCTATCACCAAGATGAATTCTGGTTATCTTCCACATTTTTATTGACTTTTTTCTAGGAAGTAGAGTCTCTGTAATTCTAAAAAGGATTTGCAACATATACAACCGTGCACTGTCACTCAGTCTTCTACTTAAAGCAGGGAAATAAATAGCCATTCCCCTGTAACTATGTGACTTGGAGTTCACAATTTAGGGAAGTGCATGCATTCACTCTCTTATCTCTTCAAATGCCTAAGGTACCTAAACCTGAGGAGGCTTGAATCTATTGTATTATCATTCATTCATTGTCTATCACTTTGTACTTGGTCCTTCTGTATGTCCCCTGGAGATTTAAACTTTTATAATAATAATAATAGTAGTAGTATAATAGTTATTGTATGTATATTTATCCTGATCAATAGGTTCTAGAGAATTATACTCTGCAAATATGGGTTACTTTAAGGATGTCATAAGATAAATCTCTTTTACCAACTTAAAAATCACTAGCAAAGTGAGGGCATTGATAAAATGCTAGGGATTGAAAGTAGACTAACACAGGTTCCCAAATGTTGGTGTACAAAACAATCTTCTGTGTACTCGCCTAAAATACAGATATCTGGGAACCACCCCTAGTTTTTCTGCTTCAGGTGATTCGAATGCAGTGATTTAAGGACCACATTTTGAAAAATACTGGTGTCCTCAATAGTAAGTATGATAATAAATTTAAAAAAGCAAACACTGTATATATAAAACTTCATCAAGTCTATAGGTAAAGGTAGATAATTCAAGACATGATTTTTTGAGTGCTATTTGTGCAGACATCACAGGAGGTGACACACTATGAATGGAAATGAACTGCGGAGGGAATAAAGTGGAGATGCATGTTGATGATGATGATGTGATAGCATATAATACCTACCATTTATTGAATTGTGACTGTATTCTAGGCACTATGAAATGGCTTCACTTACAGGTAGGTCATTTAATTCTTACGATCCTGAGAGGTAGCACCTCAAGATGGAGGTCTGAGTGAAATTATTTAGTAGTTGCCATCAACAGAGTAAATGTAAAATAAGAAAGTTAAAAAAGCAAAAAGTCAATCAGAGGCAAAGAGATTAATAATCTCTATAACTATATAAATATCTATAAATATACATATATACTCACTTTCAGAAGTCTAATCACTAATCATTCATGCGCATACTATATTTTTAAGCTTAGAATTAAGCCAGGGATGGTTAAGGGAAGAAATTGTCAAAAAGTAAATACAAAAAGAACCAGAGCAGGGTAAACTAGTTTTCCAAATATAGACTCTTAGGAGTGAAAGGAGGAGTGGAGTTTCCCCAGCCAAGTTTCACTTTGGAGGAGAACTCCCAATACAGTGTAACCACCAGCTTTGGCAGCTTTGGCGGGGCTGTTTATCATAGCCAGCAAAGGGGAGGGTGGAGCCCTTTTTCTGACAATGAAAACTCTTCCCAGAGTTCAGTGAGAACAACGTGAACTCATTCCCTAAAAGATCTCAAGATTCAACAGAATTGTAAGTCATGAAAAACATAGTATTAACTGTAGTACTTTATTTTAAGACTGAAGTTACATATAATGTATTTTTTTTTTTTTTTTTTTTTTTTTTGCGGTACGCAGGCCTCTCACTGTTGTGGCCTCTCCCGTTGCGGAGCACAGGCTCCGGACGCGCAGGCTCAGCGGCCATAGCTCACGGGCCCAGCCGCTCCGCGGCATGTGGGATCTTCCCGGACCGGGGCACGAACCCGTGTCCCGTGCATCGGCAGGCGGGCGCCCAACCACTGCGCCACCAGGGAAGCCCTAATGTATCTTTTTATGAAGCTGAACTATTTAACTTCTGTAATGTTATCTGAAGATAAATCGAAAGGTACAGTTTCAGTTATGCAAGGTGAATAAATTCTAGAGATTTACAGATAGAAGACAGCGTGTTGCCTGTAGTTAACAATACTATATTACGTACTTAAGAATTTGCTAAGAGGGTAGATCTTAAGTGTTCTTATCACACACAAGAAAAGCAACAACAACAATAAAAATAATAGTAAAAAAGAAAAGCAGGAGGAAACTTTTGAAGGTGATGAATATGTTTATGGCATAGATTGTAGTGACAGTTTCATGGACATATACTTATCACCAAACTCATCAAGTTGTAGACATGAAATATTTACAACAAAAAATAAAAATTAGCCTTGGAGAAGTGATCAGACTTGCAGCCTAATCTGGCTGCAGTCCTGACTCTACCACTGACTGGGTGAGACTCAGGTAATCTTCTCCCCTATAGCTTCCCCCCATCTGTCAATGCAATAATAGGCTAGAACTGCTTGATCTACAGGGTTCTGCCCAACTCCAATAGTGTAGGCTTGTGTTTAATTAATTAGTTCATTTGGGGTCTTGTTTTCAAAAAGAGTTACGTTGTAAGCCTCCGTGATTTACCTTCTCCAAGAATAATAGCAATGCCCTCAAGCTATTTTAAGCAAGGGTCAACGGGATATTGAGAGACATAGGGGGAGAGCCGCTGGCTGCTGTGTTGACACCATTCTATACACAAGGACAGAGGTAGCAGGAGGTTACTGTAATAATCCAGGCTTTGACTGGGCTGACTCAGCAGACGTGGTGAGAAGTAAATGGAGATATTTTGGAACTATGGCCTGTGGGTTGTTAGAGGAAAGAGGAGTCAAAATTTTCTGTAGTTTTTGGTCTTAAACGACGGAAAGGACAGAGTTGGCATTTACTGATGGTCGGGCTGGGGGAATGACAGTTTAGTTCTGCCCATATTAAATTGAAATGCCTACTAAGGATCCAAATTGGACCCAAATTGGACCCAAATTGGACCCAAATTGGATATCTGAATCTAGAGTTCGGGGGAGACGTTTGCACTCGAACTATAAATTTGGGAGTGATTGTCTCCACGTGAATGGTATGTAAAACCACAAGACTGGATAATGCATTCTAGGGAGAAAGGATAGCTAGAGAAGGAGGTCCAAGGATCAAGTTCTGTATCACTTCAATGTTCAGAGGTTGGGGAGATGAGGAAGAAACAGAAAAGAATGTGAGAAGAGAGACTAGCAAAAAGGGGAAGTGAAGGGAAGAAATAGTTTCAAAGAGCAGGGAGTGCCTTAGACAGGTCAAACGCTCTTAATATGGTACAGGCTGGAAGAAACCTTGCCTGCAAGGGAAAAATCCAATAGCAATGGAAATTACTTTATCGGCCTCATCTTCCAGGTAATTCTTTGTACCTTGGCACAGCAAGCATAGGAAAGAAGGGAGACTTTTTAATTAGATATATTTAAAATACGGATAGGAA